>NW_020201674.1:38321-55482 GCF_001531365.2 Cynara cardunculus var. scolymus
AAAGCCCCGCATGAGCTTCTCAATCTCTTTAGATATGGAAATCGGAAGCACAAAAATAGAGGCCCAATAGATCTGCATCGAGGACAGGACCGAGAGAATAAGCTGCAGTCTACCGGCAAAAGAGAGAGACTTATTCTTCCAGTCATTAAGCCTGGAGTTGACCTTGTCAACAAGACCCTTACAGTCCCTGTGATAGAGACGAGTGGTAATGAGAGGGACACCGAGATAACGCACAGGGAGGGAACCTTCCGGAAACTGGGTGATAGATTGAATGGACTCCTTGGTGTGCTGGCCAACATTACAATAGAAGGCTTCACATTTGGCCGGACTCGGAAAGAGACCCGACACACTCGAAAATTCATCAAGGGAGTCCTTTATGACCCGGGCAGAGTCACTATCACCATGAMAGAAAATGAGRAGATCATCAGCAAAGCAGAGATGGGTGATATTCTGCTCCTCACAATTCCGGTGATAGGAGAAGGTGCCCGTTTCACGWATTTWTCTTTTGGTCAAGAGGTTGAGGACCTCCATGACCAGGGTRAAGAGATAAGGGGAAAGAGGATCGCCCTGCCTAAGGCCACAGCCACCCTTGAAGTAGCCATGGAGGTTTCCATTAATACTGACCRAGTAAGAGGCCGTGGAAACACATGACATAATCCATTTAATCATGGTAAGGGGAAAACCATAGCCGATGAGGGCAGTGCGAAGGAAATGCCAATCAACGGTATCATAAGCCTTTTGGATATCAACTTTAAAGGCACAGCGGGGAGGGCCCCGATGCTTATGATAGCCGCGCATGAGCTCTTGAACAAGAAGAACATTATCAGTAATGAGCCGACCCGGGATAAAAGCAGACTGGTTGAGGTCAACCAGAGAGGAGAGGTGATCCTTWATACGATCAGCDATGATCTTGCTAATGATTTTATAAATGACATTACAGCAAGCGATAGGCCAAAAGTCAGTGACACGAGACGGGGCATCCGTCTTGGGGATAAGGGCGAGAATGGTGCTATTTATATGCTTTAAGATCTCACCATTCCTGAAGAACTCACGAACGGCGGAGCACACATCCCTACCGACAATACTCCAGGCGGCTTTGAAAAAATTGGAGGTGAAACCGTCAGGCCCCGGAGCTTTATCATCTCCCATCTGAAAAAGGGCCTGCTTGATCTCGGAGTCAGTAACAGGAGTAAGCATCATGGCGGCTTGATTGGCATTAAGCTTATTGGAGAAGAGGAAGGCAGGGTTATGAATAGGGAGGGAGGGATGAGCAGTACCAAGGAAATTTTCAAAATGAGAGACAAAAAGGTTGGGGACCTCAACATTAGAAACCCAGAGACCGTCAGCATTTTGAATGGTATCAATATGATTCTTGCTGATACGACTCTTGATCGACTTATGAAAGAAAGAAGAATTTCGGTCTCCCTCATAGAGCCAATTGATCTTGGCTTTTTGCTTCAGGAACCGCTCCTCATCGAGACAGGCACTATTGTAGGCAAATAAGTACCCACAGTGTTCCTCTCGGAGGGCCATTTAAGAGCACATCTTCAATACCAAATTGAGACCACAACTTCGAAGCATAAAAACGAACAACCGGAAAAGGAAGACGCTTACCAACAAAATAGCCACATAAGGTTTTAGCATACGTATCGCAACTCTTTTTAACAACCGAGATAGGGATATCAATAGGGGTGTCAACATTTTCACAAAGATTGGGAATAAAATGAAAATTTTCATTAGCATGTTTATTAGACCCACTAAGCACATGAGCAAACGAATTAGGAAGAATGGAGGAGTTTTTTCCATTCCAAGCATTTTTAGAATTTAAATCAAGTTTGTCATTACCAAGCAAGATCCGAGAATTATTAGATGTGGTGGAAGCGTTCCTATCAATAAAACAATTATCTTTATCTATATCGCAACCAACAAAAGGAGCAGACAAAATATCACGGCACACATAGGAAGGGTTAACATTATTAGAGAGAGAAAGAGGAGAATGAAGAGAGGAAGGAACATGGGAGTGGAGGTGCAAGGGAGAAACAGAAGGGTTAGGGGATTTAGAATGACAATAAGGGGAAACCTTAGGGGGGAGAGAGGACTTAGAAGACTTACCTGGGCCAGCTGGAGATGGGCCGAGAATAGAGACATGGGCCGGCAGCCCAGTCATTGAAGAGCTGCTATTGCTGCTGTTGGTTACAATACTCCTTGGGCTAGTAGAAGCATTCGGCCCTGGGCCAAGAATGGAAGGAAAGCAATGCAGGCCCAAGCTAGAAACAGCCCCATTACCGTTAGCCAAACAAAGGTCCAAATGAGAAGGAGAACAATTTGGGCTAATAACCAGGCCTTCACCATCCTCCATAACAAGGTCGCTTTGATCCAGATCAGTGCTCAAAGGGGAATCAACAGAAAACTTAGAATGAGGATTAAAGGTTGGGCTACCAACAGGCCCATCCATTAGAAAATTATTACCAGATCCAATTGCACCCATATCTTCCATTTCTTTAATTTGGGACCCACTAGAAATACCCAGCAAATTAGGCGCCAAGTTTGAAATAGCAATAGTGGTAGAGGAGTAGGCTTTTTTCCTCATAGTAGCATGCGGCACCGTACCTTCACCACCATACCCATTCTGCAGACACGGAACCGCCATCCCTCTGTCCGAACTTTCAACTCCTTCCCCATGCATATTTTCCTCCGTTGAGTTGCTAACAGTACCACTTGCATTTAAAACCTCCTGCATAAACACTGTATCAACAGTACCTGTTCCGCCCATACCAGCAGACGGCCCTGCACCCCCATTACCTTTCTGCACCCACACATCTCCATCAATCACCATTGTATCTTCCCCATCATGCTGCAGGTTATTTTTAAAAAACGAAATCAAATCTTCCCTGTTCTCGGTACAAGCAACGGCTCCAAAATAGAACATAGAAGACGACTTTTGTTGACTTTTCAGAAAAGTGACCGTTGGCTCGCTATGCACTCCACCCTCCGTAGCACACAACAACTCCAGCAGGTCGGAACTTCTCCGGTCAAGAGGGGCAGCAGCATTATCATCGTGAGAAAACGCCACACCATTAGTAGAGATAGCTATAGGTCGACTAAAAAGAGTCGACGGGAGGCTACTCGAAGACACAGATCCGGCAATAGCAGCAGATTCCGGCAGCTGAGCATGCATGGACTCCGGCGAGGAACTCGACCCCATAACGGAAAAAGACGAGAGCAACGGATATCCAGAGGAAAGGGTCATGGGAGGAACAATAACTTGATTTTTGCAACTAGCAGCAACCAGACCATCACTAACCGGGTTTGAGGCACGAACCATGTTTTTTCCATTCCCATTAACATCACCACTCGGAATAAAGCAAACCTTCACGATAGGTTTAGAGATAATAGAAGGCAGCGCTACCTTTCCATTTTCTTCTTCTTCTCCATCTTTTCCATCACACGAACTAAGGCTCCACCCAATCTTGAAGTCCAACGCATCTTGGGCATTGGGAGGAGGAGGAAGGTTTCTGTTTTCCAGCATCTCTTCTTCATTCAGATTGATCAGATTCGAACTAGGCTTATGACGATGAAGGCAAACCTTAGAATGCCTTCGAAGTTTACAATTATCTTCAAAGTTTTCCATAGTTCCTTGATGAGACCTAGGGAGAGGATTGGAGAATTTCAAACGATGATTAGGCATACGAGATTTCCTTGTTTTCCTATGCATGGATTCAACAACCATAGATTTCATATTGGTTAAGGAACAAAAGGACCAAGAAACAAAAACTCCAAAGAACACTAGAGAGAATTCTAGAGAGAGAAAAACTTTAGAGAGAGAAAAAATTCAACCAAATGAGGAAGCTTAGGGTTTAGGGTTTAGGGTTTAGGTTTTTTTTTTTTTTTTTTTTGGGTAAAGGGGACGGAACCCCGGAAAAATTTATTCAAAAAGATAAAACAAGACAAGCTACGAGGGGCATACCCCAAGGAACAAAAAAACTAAGTGTCTTCCAAGAAAATGCTTAGGAAGGACACTTAACAAAGGTCTAGTCCTATACACCAAGCTAGCAATATCAAGCCAGCAAGCCCAAGAAAAGAAACAATCCAGGAAAAAAATGGCAAAGTGGGCCCAAGGAAAGAGATTAGGCATATCCCACCGGCGTCCAACAACATCCCTATCATTGCATCCCTCAATAGCAATCCGCTTCCAATCCATAATCTCAAGCCCAATTAAATCAAAGGAATTCCAAAAAATAGAATCAGCAGCCCAAAAGAAACTCAACTTAGAGTCCAGAATATGGTCCAACACATAGGTGATGTGCCTCCTCCAGCCCATTTCTTCAAGCCCAAGAAGCATAATGGAGTACCAAAATTCAAAATAGGCAGCCCAAATAAAAAACATCTTGAAGCCCAACTTACTACCCATCACATAGTCCATCCCTTTAGGAAGACCCAAATTAAATTGACCGCACCTCCTCCAACCACGCGACCAAAATCGGTTCTCAAACATCAACTCCTTCGAAGAATACACCTTCCTAATCCGATTGAAGCATGAAGCATCGTTCAAAACCGTATCCGTCATCTTCAAAGCCGACCCCGCAGTCTCGATTTTCCACATTAAACATAAAACAGCCTCTAGGGTTTGGATGAGGTTGTCGTGTTTGTAGAGAAATCGAGCAATCCTCCAAGAAAAAGAAGAAATTCGGCCATCTCGATATTTAAATCGAACGAAAATGGAAAGAATTTCAGATTCTAAACACAAGTCCAACGAGATGAAGATATGGCAGCGCAGATGCATACTTAATTTCGTATTGACAGTCCTGTCTTCACAAGCACACAAAAGCACCAAACTTTTTGAGAATTGATGATAAGGTCTTCTCCCATTTTTGGAACAGATCAAAGGAAGCCATGAAAAAAGCTCCGAAACATTTCTTTCTCCCAGAAAAGTAACCTTTTTTATGGAATGATTGGTAGTCTTACAAATAAAGCATTGGTGATGCAGCATAGGGTAGATGGTTTGCTGCATCAATTGATAACATAGAAACCTAGGCTCCAAAAACTTCACCAAATTGTTTTTCTTGCAGGAGCCAACACCATAGAACCCATTCCTCCAGCCTCCAAGAAATCCAACCAGATCATTGACACCAGACTTAGGCCAAAAATCTGATTCTACCCAACACAGGCCCAAGTCACAACCAAAGACAGTAGGTTTGCAGGGGCCAAAACCATGTGTCCAGTAGCTGCCATAAGTAGAACCTCTTAGCTCAAGCTCCATGAATCTATACCATAACCCAAATCCGGTATGCATAATATTGTACATCAACACCCTCCGGGCTTTAGAAAGGGTACCCCACGATCTCCAACACCCAAGGAAGAAAACAAACACTAAAGGAAAATCAAAAAGCCATTTTCCTTTAGAGTTGGTGATATGACAAAGCCTAAATCTACCCCTCCCCTTCCACCCAAAATTGCCCAGAAACATGGGAAAGAGTCTGTAATTTATATAAAAACAGAACCACAGGCTCATCCAAACCTCCAAAAGAATAGGGTTTAGGGTTTAGGGTTTTTTTTTTTTTTTTTGATAGAGAGGGGGGAGACCCTTCCAGATCAAGAAAAAAAGCTAAAAGCCAAAACAATGAAGCGCGCGAGTAGGAGGTAAACCTCAACTACCAGCCAGGAGAAACCAAGGCACCCCGAGGGGAAAGAGAAGAAAAGGAGGACAAGAAAAAGAGAGGGGAGAGAAGGAGAGAAAGGAGAAGAGACGAAAAGAGAGAAGAAGAGGGGGAGAAAGAGAAAGAAAAAGAAACCGACCACAAGGGAAGGGCCCAGCCAAGGCAAGACTGGGAAACAACGGGGAACACCACAAGAGCAAGAGAAGGGGCCTAAAAAAGGCACACCCTAGACCGCACCAAGGAAACCGAGAGAGCAACGGAGCTCACAAGACCCGCAAAAACAGCAGCACACAAAGACAGAGAGCTAAGGGAGATTCCAGGAAAGCCGCGCCCGGGCAACATTAGGAGTGGGCTTGAGGGTCAGGCTAAGGAGCCTGGACCGGACATCGTCGGTAATCGTCTTAACCACCATAATATACGATCTTCTTTTATTTTTGAAGATGCGATTATTCCTTTCCTGCCACAGGTGGTAGACAGTTCCAGCTAGCACTAATCTGCGAATAATAGACCAGACGGTCTTTCCTTTGGTAGCWTGCTGGAAAAYACCAATRATATCAGCCCAGTTATCCGGGACACCAGAAAGGTTAAGCTTGGCTTTTAAGCCATTCCAAACCTGATTAGGAAACGGGCATTCAAAAAAAAGATGAGAATGCGAATCAGGCCCGTTTTGACCGAAAGCACAAGACAGGTTGGAATGGCCCTCCCAGAACCGAAGCTTGTCATGCGTCTTGAGACGCTGCTTGAGGGCAACCCACAGAATAAACGCGTGTTTGGGAATATTTTGGGAAAACCAGACCAAGTGATGCCAGGAGACATCCGGCTCATTAGGACAGAGGGAGAGCCAGACCTCGTGAACAGAGAACGGCGTGAGCCGACCTTCCCTGGTTCTCCAGAGGAGTTTATCAGGGGTATTAGAGGAAAGGACATGAAGAGGAGAATTGCGGATTAAAGGGTTGGGACTGTCCCTCAGGAGAGGGAAGTTCCAAAAACCCTGGGAGATGATATCCTTCACAGGAGCAGAAAGAGGGAGATTAGAATTAATGATACTACGAGAAGATAAATGCCAGCAGAGGGGACCAACCGGGTGCCAGTTGTCGTACCAGGCGGACGTGGAAGCGCCATTACCAATCTGGGAGACAATGCAGTCTCTAATCTTTTCCCTCATGCCAAGGATCTTCCTCCAGCCCCAACCTACATCACTGCGGATCGGGACATCCCAGAAGTTACGCTCTTTAAGCCTGTAGGAGTGGATCCATTTAACCCATAAAGAATCCTTGATGGTAAGGATTCTCCAAGTATGAGAGGCCATTAGGGCACAGTTCCAGGTGGACAGGCTCTTAATTCCAAGACCGCCTTGAGTTTTCGGGAGGCAGACGGTCTTCCAGGAGACCTTCGCCTTCCCTCTTTTGAGCTCGCCATGGCACCACAAGAAGCCCCGCATAAGCTGCTCAATCTCCTTACATATAGAAATAGGAAGCATAAAGATCGAAGCCCAGTAAATTTGCATGGAGGACAAGACAGAGAGAATGAGCTGAAGTCTACCGGCGAAAGAGAGGGACTTGTTTTTCCAATCATGGAGTTTGGACTTCACTTTGTCCACAAGACCCTTGCAATCCTGATGAAAGAGGCAAGTCGTGATGAGGGGGACACCCAGGTAACGGACCGGAAGAGAGCCCTCCGGGAACCTGATGATCGACTGAATAGCACTCT
Source organism: Cynara cardunculus var. scolymus (assembly GCF_001531365.2). Classification (NCBI taxonomy): domain Eukaryota; kingdom Viridiplantae; phylum Streptophyta; class Magnoliopsida; order Asterales; family Asteraceae; genus Cynara; species Cynara cardunculus. The sequence goes on from NW_020201674.1 coordinate 45,689, forward strand.
TAGTGATCGGACCWATATTGCAATAGAAAGCCTCGCTCTTGGCCAGATTGGGAAGAAGGCCAGACACACCAGAGAACTCGTCAATGGAATCCTTTAYGACACGGAYAGAGTCACTATCACCATGGCAGAATATGAGGAGATCATCAGCAAAACACAGGTGGGTGATCTTCAACTCCTCACAATTCCGGTGGTAGGAAACAATGCCCTTCTCACTAATTTTTCTTTTGGTCATAAGGTTGAGAACCTCCATAACCAGGGTAAAAAGATAGGGGGAAAGCGGGTCACCCTGCCTCAAGCCACGGCCTCCCTTGAAGTAGCCATGGAGGTTTCCATTAATACTGACCGAGTACGATGHAGTGGAAACACATGTCATAATCCAGTTTATCATGGGGAGGGGGAAGCCATAACCGAAGAGAGCGGTACGGAGGAAATGCCAATCMACAGTATCATAAGCCTTTTGGATGTCAACCTTGAAGGCACAGCGGGGAGGGCCCCGATGCTTATGATAGCCACGCATGAGCTCCTGGACGAGAAGAACGTTGTCCGTGATGAGCCGACCCGGGATGAACGCAGACTGGTTGACATCAACCAGAGAGGAAAGATGGTCTTTGATTCGATCCGCGATAATTTTGCTAATGATTTTATACACGACATTACAGCAAGCAATGGGGCGGAAGTCAGTGACCCGAGACGGGGCAGCAGACTTAGGAATGAGAGCAAGGATAGTGCTGTTTATCGACTTAAGGAGCTTACCAGACATGAAAAACTCACGAACGGCAGAGCACAGGTCTTTGCCAACGATATCCCAGGCARCCTTGAAAAATTTAGCAGTGAACCCGTCAGGACCGGGCGCCTTGTCATCACCAATCTGGAAGAGGGCCTGCTTTATCTCAGAGTCGGAAATGGGCACGAGCATCGAGGCAGCCTGCTCGGCATTAAGCTTATTAGAAAAAAGAAAAGAGGGATCACGAATGGGGAGAGAAGGATGAGGAGTCCCAAGGAAATTCTGGAAGTGGGAGACAAAAAGATCTGGAACCTCCTCAATAGGGATCCAGATACCGTCAGCATTTTGGATGGTATCAATATTATTCCGGCTAATACGGCTCTTGACTGACTTATGGAAGAAAGAAGAGTTTTTATCTCCCTCACGGAGCCATTGGATTTTGGCTTTTTGCTTCAGGAACCTTTCCTCATCAAGGCAGGCACAATTATAGGCAGATAAATACCCACAGTGCTCCTCTCGGAGGTCCACTTTTTCAGGGTCCCTATCAAGGGCAATCTGGACCCTGTCAAGCTCAAGCCGGATTCTAGAGACATTAGAGAAMAGGTTACCCTGATCTTTGAGGAGCTTACAGATAGGGCCTTTGAGATTTTTAAGGTTGAGGAAAACCTTATACATCTCATAACCAGACAGGTCAGGGTTCCAGCTCGAGGCAACGACAGAATTGAAAGCCTCTTTATGGGCAATAAAATTAGGGAACTTGAAAGGTTTAGGCTTCCAAGGGGACCGGGAGGGAAGGGTAAGGACCGCAGGGAAATGGTCCGAAGACCGGTAAGGAAGAAAGATGACAGAAGCCGAAGGGAAATGAGCGAGGGACTGGGAATTCCCTAAGACTCGGTCGATCTTCTTGAGGAGACCTCCCGTGCCATTGGGGCTCTTAGACCAGGTAAAGAAGAGACCTTTGAAGTTGATATCCTCAACCTCAAGGTTACGGACACACTCACGGAAATCATCCATACCACGAGAGGGGCCCGAAAAGCCAGAAGAGCTGTCCTTAGGGTCAAGGGCAGCATTGAAATCTCCCATGATGAACCATGGGGCGTCCTTGACGACATGCTTATGACCCTTTAGAGAAGCCCATAACTGACGACGGGCGATATGGTAATTGTCMGCATACACARAAGACAMGAAGAGARTCTTAGAGGAATCCCGGATCTTAGCCTGAAAGTGCATCACCTGRTCGGTGGCATTTAAGAGCATCATGTCAACATGGTCAGGGTTCCAAGCAACAATGATACGAGTTCCTCTAGAGCAAAGAGTGCCATTAGAGGTCCAAGACCAAGATCCAAAGACTTTCTCACAGATGGGAGGAAGATTAGAGACAAGGGCGCGAGACTCAAGAGCCGCACATATTTGGAGATTAGACACACGAATGAGATCTCTAAAAGCTCTCTGGTGAGAGAGATTGCAGAGACCCCGAGTATTCCACGAGGCACAGCTCGTCATTGGGAAACTGGGGAGGGGGTAGAGTCCATCTGCTCGGGCTCCTGAGAAGTCATCGGATCAACCTGGGTATGGGAGATGTCATCGGTAAGGAATCGGGCGGTGTCACCATCGTCCGACTCAACCTCAATCAGCTCATCCTCATCAAGGAGGTCATCCTGATCATGGAGATCATCCTCGTACACAAGAGGAGCAGAGGAGGGGGGAGGGGGAGAGGAGGAGGACCTAGGRTCTCTAGGAAGAKACGGGTCAGACAAGACAGAGAAACGGTTGGAAGAAGGAATGGGAGCCTTGGAAACTTTGCGGGAAGGTGAAGAAGGGTTTGAGGGTTTGGGGGAAAGATGGCTAAGGATAGGGGGCCTAGGGGGGGAAGAGGGTCTAGGGATGGAGGAGGAACCCTTTTGGGGGGGCGTAACCTTTGGGGGGGAGCTAGGAGAGGGCCGAGCCCATTTTTGAACGGGTCGGAATTCCTTGCGAGGATAAGCCATCGCTTTAGACTTAGTCGAGACTTTTACATTCTTTCCACTCACCAAAGGAGAGTGGGTGTCCTTTATGGATTCCCCATGTCCGCTCAAAATGATCCCTTTACCACGCTGAGAGCTTTTGCTCTTCATGGTTTGAAAACCTTCACTGTCAACTAAAGACTGTTTTTCACACGAGGCATTCTCAGAAGAGGTGACATTCTTGACAGGATTAAGAGAAATAACATGCAAGCAAATAGAGTCGGAATGCCCAAAAATATTGCAATGAGAGCACATAGGGGGCTTCCAATCATATTCAACCCTAAGGGAGTGAAGGGTCATAGTACCGGTGTCCGGATCCGGGATACGAACATTAACAGTTTCTAACCAAGAATGCCTAATGRGAACTTCAAGAAGAACCCGGGCAAAAGCGGATTTCCCCRCCGCATAAGTACACATGTTGGCCGTCCACGAATCCATGGCAAGAGGTTTTCCAATTTTACTAGCTATATGACTAAGCCCYTCGTCATTCCAAGCATCATAAGGGATGTCATGAATTTTAACCCAAAGAGGAATGCTAACATGTTTTTTAGAATTTAGATTAAGGCCGGGTCTCCATTYTTGGACAAAAATAGGAACATTTTTAATGGTCCAAGGTCCATTATCARTCACCTTTTGGATRCCRTTATCATCATTGAATTTAAACATATAGATGYCATGGCCATTGAGAAGCACATCTTCTAAACCAAATTGAGACCATAATTTAGAAGCAAAGAATCTAACCACCGKGAATGGAAGGCCTTTGCCAACAAAATAACCGCACAAAGTTTTAGCGTAAGTGAGACAACTTTTTTGGACCACCGACAATGGGATATCAACCGGAGTATCCAAATCATCACTAAGGTTGGGGATAAATTTAAAATTAGCATTAGAGTGCTTTTGGGATCCGCTTAAAACATTCGCAAAAGATTTAGGGAGAATAYCATTATTTTTGCCCTTCCAAACCGAAGAAAAATTATTTTTAWCAATTGGGTCAATAAGCAAACCTTTGGAAWTATGACTAACTTTCGGATTTTTATCATTAGAAAMAAAAACCATCTTTTCCTTTGCGCCAACAAGGATAGGAGTAGAATTAACATGCAAAGATAAAGAGGGAGTGGGAGCATGCAAAATATGGGGGGATGAAACAGAAACGTCAAGGGGGGGGATGTGAGAAGAGTTAGAAAGTTGAGGGGGGGAAGCAGTAAATTGGACCATACCTGGGCTTGGGCCTTTCCCAAGAATAGAAGAAGCATTAGACTCTTGATCCTGATGGGCCGAATTAGAAGAAGAGAAGTGGCCTGGATAATTAAATAGAACTTGGGCCGAAGGTATAGGTCCAAGAATAGAAGGAACCTTGGGCCTAGCACCAACATCTAATTCTTTTTCTTTAGCACCGTATCCATTCCGTCCCACCACTTCCATAAGGCCCACATCATGTTGTAAATGGACTTCCTCTCTGGACCTAGAATCGAACAAAGGAGCATGGGATTTAGAAGCATACAAACTAACACTATTGCCAGCACATTCCTCCATAATTAGATCACAACCCAAAGGAGCATCTAGTTCATCTTCAACCAAAAAAGTACTAGAGATAGTCCGTGGGCCCACTTCCAAATTCAACTCTTGGTTATTATCAATAGGACCCATGCCTACCCCTCTGCAAGAAGTACCATCCTCCAAATAAAAAATATTATTTTGAGAACTATTATCCAAAGGGCCATGCATATCTCTCTCTTTTAAAATGCCAACCGTACCAAGGGCATTTAAACCTTCCTGCCACCCTTGTCCTTCACCCTGCAGCTTAGCTTCACCATCATCACCATTTTTAAAAATTTTCTTTTCCTTGTCAGACTTTAGCATAGTGGAAGCTACTAACCCCTCAACTTTTTTCGACTGAAAAGTAAAGAAGGACAGGAGGTCTTCCCGATTTTCAGAGCAGCTGATATTTCCAACGGTAAAGTCTGGCGAGTTCGGCTGTTTGCATGTGGAAAAGTCGACCGTTGGATCATCTTGTTCACGGCCCTTCATCGAGTTTTTTCCAGGAAATGAAACACCATGGGAGAAGGCTATAGCTCTGTCCGAAATAGCAATAGGGTGACTGAAACAAGCAGGAGGGAGGCAAGACGAAGGACCAGCAGCTGTCGCCGGCGACTGTGCAGATTCCATTTCCGGCAAGACCTTCGGCATTCCTCCCCAACCTTGCAGCTTTTTAAACGACTCAGGAAGGCAAGAACTTTGGGACGGGACCGATTGGTTATTACACAGAGAAGCAACAAGACCCTCACTAACAGGATTGGAAAGACGGTAATCTTTCAAAATATTGTCGTTAATAGCATGAACAATCACAGGTTGAGAGTTTTCCAGCCTAGAGAATTTACGAATGGATGGAAGAACAATGTTTCCATTCTCGTCTTCTACCTCATCTTCTCCACTACCATCCCCCTCATTGCATCCAATATTAAACTTCAGTGCGTCCGTGGCTATGAGGGGGGGAGGAATATCGAGGAGATTAACATATTCCACCCCATTAAGAGAAGGGCCAACATAACTCGAGATAGAACGATGAAGACTAACCTTTTTAAGTCTTCTCAACTTGCAATTTTCTTCAAAATTTTCAACAACACCTTGAAGAGAACTAGGAAGAGGAGTGGAGAACTTCAAACGATGAATCGGCATACGGGATTTCCTTGTTTTCCTATGCATAGATTCAGCAACTAGATGCTTGTTTTCAGACATGGAACGAAAAAGACCAAGAAAAATCACAAAAACACCAAAAAGCTAGAGAGAAAGTAGAGAGAGAAAAAAATCATGCAAATGAAATTCCTTGGGGTTTAGGGTTTAGGGTTTTTTTTTTATAGGGAGGGGGGAGACCCCTCCAGATCAAGGCAAAAACACTAAAACAACAAAATATGCACTCGGGTGGGGGCGAACCACATCCACCAGAAACCAAGGCACCCAGAAGGGAAAGAAAGGGAGAAGAGGAGAAGAGGGAAGAAAAAAGGGAGAAAGAAACAGAGAGAGGAAGAGAGACAGACAGAAGCCGACCACAAGGGAGGGGCCCGGTCAAGCCAAGACCGGGAAGCAACGGGGGACACCACAGGGGCAGGAAAAGGGGCCTAAAAAAAGGCACACCCTAGACCACACCAAGAAAAACCAGGAGAGCAGAAGAGCTCACACAAATAGACAAAAAGCACAAAGAAAAGGACGGCTAAGGAAGGCTCCAAACAAGCCGAGTCCGGTCAACATTAAGGGAGGGTTTGAAAGACAGGCTAAGAAGCCTGGAACGGACATCATCAGTAATAGTCTTACCCACCGCAAAATGCGATCTTCTTTTGCTTTTGAAGATGCGGTTATTTCTTTCTTGCCACAGGTGGTAGACGGTCGCAGCAAGCACTAAGCGACGTATGATAAACCATAAGGTCTTTCATTTGGTGACTTGCTGAAACAAACCGATAATATCAGCCCAGATATCCGGGATACCGTTGAGGTTCAGCTTGGCTTTTAAGCCATTCCAGACCATATTAGGGAACGGGCACTCAAAGAAAAGATGCGAATGCGAATCAGGCCCGTTCTGACAGAAAGCACATGACAGGTCAGCATGGGCCTCCCAGAACCGGAGTTTATCGTGCGTCTTGAGACGCTGCTTGAGAGCAACCCACAGAATGAAGGCATGTCTAGGGATGCTTTGGGAGAACCAGACCATATGATGCCAGGAGACATCAGGCTCATTTGGACGAAGGGAGAGCCATACCTCACGGACAGAGAAAGAAGTAAGACGGCCATCCCGAGTTCTCCAGAGGAGCTTATCAGGGGTGGTCGAAGAAAGAACGGGGAGGGGAGAGACACGRAKAGAAGGGTTTGAATTGTCCCTCAGGAGAGGAGACGTCCAATTGCCCTGGGACACAATATCTCTGACAGAAGCAGAGAGAGAAAGATTGGAATTGAGAATATTACGGGGGGAGATAAGCCGGTAGAGAGGGCCAGCCGGATGCCAGTTATCATACCAGGCAGACGTGGACGCGCCATCACCAATCTGGGAGACAATGAAGTCTCTAATCTTTTCCCTCATCCCAAGGATCTTCCTACAGCCCCAACCCACATCACTGCGTATCGGGGCATCCCAGAAGTTACGATCTTTCTGCCTGTAGGAGTGGATCCATTTAACCCAGAGCGAGTCCCTATTGGTAAGGAGACGCCATGTGTGGGAGGCCATAAGGGCAATATTCCAGGTGGCAAGGCTCTTGATACCCAGCCCGCCTTGAGACTTGGGGAGGCAGACAGTCTTCCAGGAGACCTTAGCTTTCCCCCTTTTAAGCTCACCATGGCACCACAGAAAGCCCCGCATGAGCTTCTCAATCTCTTTAGATATGGAAATCGGAAGCACAAAAATAGAGGCCCAATAGATCTGCATCGAGGACAGGACCGAGAGAATAAGCTGCAGTCTACCGGCAAAAGAGAGAGACTTATTCTTCCAGTCATTAAGCCTGGAGTTGACCTTGTCAATAAGACCCTTACAGTCCCTGTGATAGAGACGAGTGGTAATGAGAGGGACACCGAGATAACGCACAGGGAGGGAACCCTCCGGAAACTGGGTGATAGATTGAATGGACTCCTTGGTGTGCTGGCCAACATTACAATAGAAGGCTTCACATTTGGCCGGACTCGGAAAGAGACCCGACACACTCGAAAATTCATCAAGGGATTCCTTTATGACCCGGGCAGAGTCACTATCACCATGACAGAAAATGAGGAGATCATCAGCAAAGCAGAGATGGGTGATATTCTGCTCCTCACAATTCCGGTGATAGGAGAAGGTGCCCGTTTCACGAATTTTTCTTTTGGTCAAGAGGTTGAGGACCTCCATGACCAGGGTGAAGAGATAAGGGGAAAGAGGATCCCCCTGCCTAAGGCCACGGCCACCCTTGAAGTAGCCATGGAGGTTTCCATTAATACTGACCGAGTAAGAGGCCGTGGAAACACATGACATAATCCATTTAATCATGGTAAGGGGAAAACCATAGCCGAAGAGGGCAGTGCGAAGGAAATGCCAATCAACGGTATCATAAGCCTTTTGGATATCAACTTTAAAGGCANATGCCAATCAACGGTATCATAAGCCTTTTGGATATCAACTTTAAAGGCACAGCGGGGAGGGCCCCGATGCTTATGATAGCCGCGCATGAGCTCCTGAACAAGAAGAACATTATCAGTAATGAGCCGACCCGGGATAAAAGCAGACTGGTTGAGGTCAACCAGAGAGGAGAGGTGATTCTTAATACGATCAGCTATGATCTTGCTAATGATTTTATAAATGACATTACAGCAAGCGATAGGCCGAAAGTCAGTGACATGAGACGGGGCATCCGTCTTGGGGATAAGGGCGAGAATGGTGCTATTGATAGACTTTAAGATCTCACCATTCCTGAAGAATTCACGAACGGCGGAGCACACATCCCTACCGACAATACTCCAAGCGGCTTTGAAAAATTTGGAGGTGAAACCGTCAGGCCCCGGAGCTTTATCATCTCCCATCTGGAAAAGGGCCTGCTTGATTTCGGAGTCAGTAACAGGAGCAAGCATCATGGCGGCTTGATTGTCATTAAGCTTATTGGAGAAGAGGAAGGCAAGGTTATGAATAGGAAGGGAGGGATGAGCAGTACCAAGGAAGTTTTCAAAATGAGAGACAAAGAGGTTGGGGACCTCAATATTAGAGACCCAGAGACCGTCAGCATTTTGAATGGTATCAATGCGATTCTTGCTGATACGACTCTTGACAGACTTATGAAAGAAAGAAGAATTTTGGTCTCCTTCACGGAGCCAATTGATCTTGGCTTTTTGCTTCAGGAACCGTTCCTCATCGAGGCAGGCACTATTGTAGGCAGATAAATACCCACAGTGTTCCTCTCGGAGGGCCCCATTTTCAGGATCCCTATCCAGCGCAATTTGGACCCTGTCAAGCTCAAGCCGTAACTTAGCAACTTTAGAATGAAGATTACCCTGATCACTAAGCATCTTACAGAGGGGCCCTTTGAGATTTTTAAGATTTTGAGAAATCTTATACATCTCACGACCAACAAGATCAGGGTGCCAATGAGAGGACACAACATTCAGAAAAGGCTCTTTATACGTAAGAAGATTGGGGAACTTGAAGGGTTTGGGTTTACGAGGAGAGCTAGCCGGAAGAGTAAGAACCGCCGGGCTATGATCCGAAGACCGATAAGGAAGAAAGACAACAGAAGCAGAAGGGAAACGGGAAAGGGAATGAGAATTGCCTAAGACACGGTCAATATTTTTAAGAAGACCTCTCGTACCATTGGGGTTTTTAGTCCAAGTAAAGAACAGACCCTTGTAATTGACATCCTCCACCTCAAGATGTCGGGCACACTGACGAAAATCATCCATACCACGATTTGGGCCCGATATGCCAGAAGAGCTGTCCTTAGGGTCAAGGGCAACATTGAAATCTCCCATGATAAACCATGGGGTGTCCTTAACGACATGCTTATGGCCCTTAAGAGAAGCCCATAACTGGCGACGGGCGATATGGTAATTATCCGCATAAACAACAGAAAGAAAGAGAATCTTAGAGGAATCACGGATCTTAACCTGAAAATGCATCACCTGATCGGTGGCATTTAAGAGCATCATGTCGACATGGACAGGGTTCCACGCAACAATGATACGAGTTCCTCTAAGGCACATGGAGCCATTAGAAGCCCAGGTCCAAGACCGAAAAACACGCTCACAGATAGAAGGAAGAGAAGACACAGAAGCACGCGACTCAAGAGCAGCACATATATGAAGATTGGATTCCCGAACGAGATCTCTCACAGCWCTCTGATGGGAGAGGTTGCAGAGACCACGGGTATTCCAAGAGGCAACACTCAACATTGGGAAACAGGGGAGGAGGTGGAGTCCATCTGCTCGGGCTCCTGAGGGGACAAGGAATCAACCTGGGGGATAGGAAGATCACGGGCAACAAATCGGGCGGTGTCGCCATCATCCGACTAAACCTCGATCATATCATCCTCATCCAGAAGGTCATCCTGATCAAGAGGGTCAACCTC
>NW_020201674.1:55833-58839 GCF_001531365.2 Cynara cardunculus var. scolymus
TATCCTTCGGAGCTTCGTGACGAGGGGGGGCCGTCATATTTTCCTTCATTTTCGCATCAACTTGCTTCCCTTTAGAAGCAAAGGGGCGGGTCTCTTTCTTCTTATATTCCTTCCTCACAATGGGTATCAAAGTCTTAGCCTTTTGGCTTTGCTTGGTGACACGGGTCTGAAATCCTTCACTATCAGTCAAAACTTTCTTGCTAGAAGAGGGTTGCTCATTTGTAGTAGCCATATTAGTATCAGAGTTTGAAATAGCATTCAAACAAGAGGTATTAGAATGACCAAAAATATGACATTCAGTGCACATAGGTGGTTTCCATTCATATTCAACACGAAGAGTATACAATGTCATAGCAAGTGTGTCCGGGTCGGGGATCCGGACTTTCACCTCATCAATCCAGTTCTCCCTAACAGGAACCTCAAGAAGGACCCGGGCAAAAGCCGATTTACCAGCCTCATATTTGCACATATTAACCGTCCACGAGTCCATAGCAAGAGGGATACCTATTTTACTAGCAATGTGACTAAGACCCTCATCGTTCCACGCATCATACGGAATATCATGTATACGAACCCAWAGMGRAATYTTATCATGCAAATTGGAATTTAAATTAAGACCCGGCCTCCATTTTTGAATAAAAATAGGAAYATTTTTAAAATTCCAAGGGCCATTATCGATCACCTTTTGGAGACCATCGACAGAGCTAAATTTAAACAGGAAAATACCATGGCTATTTAAGAGCACATCTTCGATACCATATTGAGACCACAATTTTGAAGCATAAAAACGAACAACCGGAAAAGGAAGGCGCTTACCAACAAAATAGCCACATAAGGTTCTAGCGTACGTTTCACAACTCTTTTTAACCACCAAAATAGGGATATCAATAGGGGTGTCCACATTCTCACTTAGATTGGGGATAAAGTGAAAATTATCATTAGCAAGTTTATTAGAACCACTAAGGACATGCGCAAAAGAGTTAGGCAATAACTTAGAATTTTTACCATTCCAAACATTTTTAGGATTATTATTATTTTTACCATTCCAAACCTTATCATAAGCAAGATTATTAGAACCACTAGGATTATTATCAAAATTATTATTTTTTGAGAAACTAGGATTAGCATTTTTAAGTGGAGCAAGCGATGGTGCAAGCATACCCATGGGTGGGGAAACAGCAACATCCAGGGGGGGAAAAAGAAGAGAATTAGAAACATAAGGGGTGGGAGAAGAAAAAAAAGACAGACCTGGGCTTGGGGCCTTTCCAAGTAAAGAAGGCTGGACCCTTAGTTCCTCACCTTGGGCTTGATTAAAAATGAGATCCACATGCTTAGCAAGTGGGCCTGCTGGAGACGGCCCGAGAAGAGAATCATTGGCCAGAAGGCCAGCCTCGCAAGAGGAGCTTGGGCTTCTACTAATCTGAACATCACTTGGGTTATCTAGGCCACTTGAGTCATCACATTCCATAGAACTAGGCTGAACGAGATTTGGGCTCGTATTAGACAAAACAGCCGGCCATGGTCCAAGAATAGAGGGATGGTCCGAAAGATACTCCTTGGGCTTCAAAGGAACAGGCCTATCTAAAAATAATTCATCATTAATCCTTGGGCTCGTGGATTCAAAAGAACGGGAGCTCTTCTCATTCAACTCCAAACCAGAATTTGGACCATCAGCATCATTAATACCCAACAGCCCCTTTTCCAACGATTTTTCTTTTTCAGCAACTAAACAATTAAAATCTTTCCCATTCTTGTCTTTAACCAAGAAAAGTTGATCTTTTTCCATTAGGTTGGGACTAAAAGACTTAAGGTGGTCCCCATGCTCAACTAAATGAGAAGAAAGAAGGACATTTTGGTCCAAAACCAACTGACCTGTGTCCTTTCCAAGACCCATGCCATCACCTTTTCCACTTAAACTAATATTAAAAGTACCAATATCCATAGGACAAAGCATGGCCTCCACTTCCAAAGTACTAACCTCATTAAAGACCCCCTGCACATGCCGCCCCTTTTCCTCTTCTTTTTCAAACTTGTTGTTCATGCCATTAATGCCATTAAAGAAGTTCTCAGAACCAGCAGGAGGTCGTTCAAAAGCAGCAACCCCAACATCTCCTAGAGCCGAACTACTACTGTCATGTATGGAAGAACTAAAAAAGCCAGCTATGTCTACAGTGTTGACCGAGCAAGGTGGGTCACCAAACAAGAAAATTGCTTGACTTTTTTGATCTTTCAAACATCCGACCGTTGGATCATCTTTCACGTGGCCATTCTTCAAGTTTTTTCCAGGAAGCGAAACATCATGGGAGAAATCAATGGAGCTGTTCGAGATATCAATGGGGTGACTGAAACACACCACAAGGCTGCCGATAGAGGAACCAGCCGCTGACACCGTCGCCGGGGCGAGCTCCATTTCCGGCGAGACCACCGGCTTTCCTCCCCATCCATGCAACTTATTAGAAGGCTCAGGAAAGCAAGACAAATGGGAGGGGACCAATTGGTTTTTACACAATGAAGCAGCAAGACCCTCACTGACGGGATTGGCAAGCCGGTAATCCTTCAAAATAGAGTCCTTGATAGCATGAATTACCACAGGCTCAGAGTTTTCCAACCTAGAGAACTTTCGTATGGAAGGAAGAGCAATCTTTCCACTCTCATCTTCTACCTCATTGTCTCCATTACCATCCCCATCATTGCATCCAATATTGAATTCCAAAGCATCCGAAGCAATGAGGGGTGGTGGAATATCATGGAGTTTAACATATTCCTCTTCATTAAAAGAAGATCCAGCAGATGAAGGTAAAGAACGATGAAAGCTAACCTTTTTAAATCTTCTTAACTTGCAGTTTTCCTCAAAATTTTCAACAAAACCTTGAAGAGAACTTGGGAGAGGGTTGGAGAACTTCAAACGATGAATCGGCATTCTTGATTTCTTTGTTTTCCTATGCATGGATTCWGCTACATGAGGATTGATACTAGACATTGAACGAAAAAACCAAGGAAAATCAC
>NW_020201675.1:0-1861 GCF_001531365.2 Cynara cardunculus var. scolymus
TAAGGGTTAGAACTTACCACGCGCGTGTCAGAAACGGGGGCGCACGTCATCAATCGCGCGTCTTCCCAACACGGCGTGTCATACTTTTGAGCCGTTTCAACCCAAAACCACTCATCACGACCTTTCGTCAAAATAAAACGGTTCAATTCAAAATCCTCACTATAAATACCCCTTCCCCCCAAATCAAAAACCTTTACAATACTCTTTCTTCTCCGGCGAACCTGAAATATCTTGAGCGTTAATACAAACCTGCAAAAAATGTCTTCCTCCTCAGCCTCAGCTCAGTCCGTTAACGTTTCGAGTGACAATGAAGTAACACAGGCCCAAGCTCTAACGTCTCACGCCCTATCTTTCGTTCAAAATCGATACGAGAAGGTCGTGCTTGTGAAAAATCCCAACAACTACTACATCGTTCCTTCACAAACAGGTTTCCCTGAATTTACTTTCCCCCTATTAGAAATTCTTTGCAACCATCCTCTATACTATGCCCTGTCTGCCACCAAACCAACACCTGAGTCATAGATAACCCAATTCCTTCTAAGTTCTTATATAACAACCATGGACGTCACTGGCCTGAGCATCGTTGGCTATGCATCTCACCCTACCAATAAATCATTAGTGCCAATGAAACTTAGTGTGGAAAAACTTTGAATAGCTCTTCACTTACCCACACTGGAAACTCTTAATTTGGATGCTTTTGCTGCAACCCCGACAGATGAGGAATTAATTCAATTCCTTGAATTCCATTCTTATGCGACCCAAATTGTCAAAAAAACACAGTTCAAGGGCAAAGGACTTCCTCCTATCTGGAATACCCTGTTCTCAATCGTAAATTGCTGCTTGACAGAGAAGGTTGGAAGCCACGACCAGACCTCCCACGCAATGCTCTCAATCATATATGGGATTTACTTCAACCTGCCTCTCGATTACACACAGCTTATATTTGAGGATATGGTTGGATTGATCAAAAAGAAATGCGCGACACAGAGGGGAGAAAAGTCCAAGGTCAAGGCGCAGAAGAAGGCCAAGGAAGACCTCAACCATCCAAACCTCATTCTAAAGAGGTTCTTTGGCCTCATCTTTCAGGATTTGATTGCAGCAAAGCTACCTTCTGTCGAGCCTAACGCAAGGCTATATCCTTTCAAGGAGTTCCATCCAATTGAGCATGAGCAAGGGTACAGAAGCCCCAGACCCTTATCAAAAGCCATGCTCAGGTACCTTAGTCATGAAGATAGGAAATCTTATAGACGTGGATTCAGGAGGCCAGAGCCGGTCCCTGAAACCCCTCCACGCATAGGAATCCCCCTAGGTGAGAGTGTACAAAAAATGAGGGTAGACGGACGAACGGAGGAGCCAGAAGCGGCTGGAAAGGTGAGCGAGGCAAGACCTAGAATAGAAAGTCCCCCACCAAAGAAGCCTAAGAAGACACAGAAGGGTGTCGACTCTTCTGTGAAGAAGAAATGGAAGAAGAGGCCCGCATAAGAAGAGGGCTCAAGTAGTCCTCTGCAGAAGCCCAAAAAGAAGAAATCACAGAAGGCCCAACCCGCAGAGGTTGTGGTCACAGAAGCTGCTGTTCAAGAGAGCCCCGTAGAGGCTACTCCAAAGCGCAGAAGGTTGCGCAAGGTCATTCAAGAGGAGTCCCCAATAGAACAGATCCAAGACGTTCTCTTACATATTCAACAAGGATTCAAAGCGCCAATAGACATGACAGAGTTGGGGACAGAGGTCGTCTTAGACGAAGAAGAAGAAGAAGAGATGGAGTTAGGTGAGGGAGAAAAAGATACCAAAGGTACACATCCTAGCCTTCATCCCAGTGCTACCCATGCTACTAGGGGCCCTGTTCTAGAGGGATCCCCTATTG
>NW_020201675.1:2636-3849 GCF_001531365.2 Cynara cardunculus var. scolymus
AACTCTTGCAACCCTTCAGAGTTCTGTCCTTCAAAAAGACGATCTCACCAACGCCTTCAGCGTTCTGACCCTCAATCCTTCCTCAATCCAGACGTTGAAAACAGAGTTATCAGAGGTGGCCGCCCAGTTCGCTGCTGACTTCATCTCTGCGGGCTACACAGACTACTCAACTTTCAAAGATGAGATCAAGCAAATGTTCTCCTCTGCAGTGACATATGGTGTTGATACCAAGTCCTCTAGGGCCAACATCAATCACCTAGCCACTCGCAGAGAGCTCGATGCTATGGTTAAAGCTCTGGGTGATATTGTGCGCAAACACATGGATCAACTTCTCGCAGAGGCCCGAGCCTCCAACAAGGCGATCAGAGACTACACTTCACAGCTAGTGAAAGAGGGTGACACCCTTAGAAGCGAAATCTATCGAAGCGTCTCAAAGTTGAAGTGGTCGACAGAGATCGATATAAGCCACGCCTCTGTACTTGCTGAAGAGGTGATTAAGAAGATGAAGAAGGCGGCCACTAAAATTCTAAAGAGATTGGAGAAGGCTCCCCTAGAACTTGCAAGGTAGAAGCCACCAAACACCATGACGATCAAGGAAGTGATGACCATGATCGTCATGAGGGGGAGAAGAAGGAAGAGAAGAAAGCTCAAGAGCCCAAGAAACAGACTTCTTCCAAACCACTCAAGATAGTGGACTCTACAGCAGCCCTGTTCTCAAAAGAAAAAGCACCAGAGCCTAAGGGGAAAGGCAAGGGCAAGGCTGTAGAGGAATCACCACAGAAGGGGTCGTCAAGCTCAGAGTCGCTAGTGCAGATAAACGAAGAAGATTATGACGACCCAGAGCTCGTTCAAGCATTAAAGGCTTCTTTGGTAGAAGCTCAGGCAAGAAAGGGCAGAACCCGCTTCCCCCCCAGAGCTGGAGAAGGCTCTTCCTCTAAGGTGAAGGAGGAAACGTCCATGGGTACGTTCGATGCTCTGCAAGGAACCGTCAAACCTATCCTTGCAGAGGGGTCCACCTAGAGGCCAATACTTGAAGAAGAAGAAGCCAAAGTGCCAGAGTCCGCCACAGTAGGAATGGTCTATGAGATATTTGAATCGATGAGCAGGATTCCCATGCAACAAGTGCGCACATAGTCTGTTACTACTGTGGAGGAGATTCTGCTGTGGAGATACTCTGCAGTGGACACAGAGCCCCCCTATGATCCAGAGCTCA
>NW_020201675.1:4334-6094 GCF_001531365.2 Cynara cardunculus var. scolymus
AACCCCGTTTTTGGGTTTATGTTCTTGGACAAAGATGACATCCTAAGGTTCTTTGATCCAACAGAAGCGAATAAGTACTCCACAGAGACCCTTGAGTGGATATTCAAAAGAGTGCTGGCAGAGATGAACAAAGGGCATCTAAGGATGGGTGAAGTGTCTGGCATTCTGGAAGCTATCAAAGTACAAATCAACTTCAGAGAATGGATTTTCAATGTCTACAGAACTATCAAGACTGACATGCTATATGCCGTAGACGACTTTCCAGAATCTGTTGTGTGATAAACCTTTGTAATAGTATTGGCCTATGAAACACAACTTTGTAATTCTTTCTTTATGTAATTCTTTTCAGAGGATGAATTTTTATCTCCTCTTGTAATTCTTTCAATTAAGTCATTTCTTGCATTAAATTGTCAATTTTTACTTTTTCATACTTAGGGGGAGATTGTTAGCTCTCATATTTCATTTAATTTAAAAGTATGAAAAAGTATTACTGCGAGTCTTGACAGAAGGGTTCATTCCACAGAAGACCACAGAGGACCAACAACAGCAGATGATCATTCGTACAAGTCAAGATTGACAGAACCTCCGTTGTCTCTCACAGAGGTTCTGGAAAATGGTCMTCTGTTATCAAGAGCTTACAAGTCATATGCAGCAGAGCCTCTGGGATGGCTCACAGAGGGTCTGCGGTTCATCTTCTGTGGAGAACCTCTTCTTACTGTTTTACTTAGATTAGTTAGCTGCACGTGCTTCTTACGTGACTATGTTTGTAATCGACTTTATTCGGACGACTTGGATGATTTCACTTGTCTAGGTCATGTCAGAAAAGTCGTTAGGAACTAGTATAAATACCAGCATAGGCCTTTTTAATTCAGTGTGCTTCCTGTATTGTAATTGTCAATATTTTCAATCAATTGAAAATCATTTGAAGCTATTCTCTCGTGTTCTTCATATTCATCATCTGAGTGTTCTTGATTAATTTCTTACTCTGTTTTGTTCATATATTGTCTCCGCTGCACTGTTATTGTCCAAAAGATCATCCAGAGTATTTGATTGATATCAAAACTGAATTTACAGGTCCTAACAGGTAGGAATTGTTGTTAATCCCAGACCTAACAGTAGAGTAATGTAAAGGAATTTAAAAAGATATTTTGTAGAAGAAGATGAATAGAAATCGGCAGCCGCTTTCTTTATTGAATGAAAAATACAATCTCTCAAAAACCCTAATCGACTCTCATGTGATGTGTTTGAATCTGTGTGTTACAAAGTGTTGATAATTCATTTCTCTTCTATTCTATGCCTGTATCACTTCTTATATAGGCGATATTTACGTGATAACTGAATCCTATAAATAAGGTAACTAAATCCTATAAACAAGGAAATAATCAATATCGAAAATCGGATCAGCATCATCCTTCAAGATTCTGAAGATAGTCGTCCAGAGCATATATCAACCAGAGGATAGACCAACCAGAGGATAGACCAACCAGAGGTTAGACCAACTAGAGGATAGACCAACCAGAGGTTAGACCAACCAGAGGATAGACAAACCAGAGGTTTGACCAACCAAAGGATCAGAGGTTAGACCAACCAGAGGATAGACCAACCAGAGGTTAGACCAACCAGAGGATAGACCAACCAGAGGATAGACCAACTAGAGGTTAGACCAACCAGAGGTTAGACCAACCAGAGGATAGACCAACCTCAGGTTAGACGAACCAGAGGATAGACGAACCAGAGGTTAGACCAACCAGAGGATAGAC
>NW_020201675.1:6334-9710 GCF_001531365.2 Cynara cardunculus var. scolymus
ATGCAGCTTTAATCTGCCTACAACACAGCACATACTTTGAAGTACAGAATAGCCACTCAACCCCAAAAGTAGCAAATTCATCCAACTAAGGGATAGATAAATGTGTAAATTTCTTGAAAAAATAGTGCAACCATTCTTATGACAAAGAATCTTTCATTGAACCGCAAGTTGAGTAGGAATTCAACTTTAGAGCTTGATCCAATTGGAGATAACTTGAATAACTAAAGCAAACACCATTGGAATTGAGAACTGGAGAGAAGAACTAACATTAAGCTTTATGGCTTCAAGAAACAGCAGGTCAATTCRAAGAAAATTGACAGTATTGCTGTTAATGCTTCTAAGGGCAAAACATGAAGGAATATTGCCATATTCATATTGGATTTGTGATTACAGGCAAGTAAATCTTTAGGCTCTTACAGATCAAATCCACAAAAAGAGACGATGAATGAATACTCAAGATAGGGGCGATAATTATACATTTGGCAAATAAAACGCCAATTGCCTTAGGCTGTGAGTACCATGAACTCCTGCTTAACGCCTACACGTACATCTGACAAAATCAAGGTTCAAAAATTCGACTAACTCCAAGAAACTCCATCAAATAAACCAAAAAAAATTATGATTGAAATAGGTTAGTATTCATCCAAGAACAGATATCTTTAAAGGAATTTGATTAAAATATTTAATCATATGATGAATTGATGAATTTTTTGGTCCAAACTACAGTCGAACAGGAAGCAGTTCCTTCTAAGAGTATTGTTCAAGAGAATTGAATCTACTGTCAAAAAGATCGAATCGATAGAAGTTAATCGATTTGGCTCTAATACCAATTGTTAATCCCAGATCTAACAGTAGAGTAATGTAAAAGAATTTAAAAAGAGATTTGTAGAAGAAGATGAATAGAAATCGGCCGCCGCTTTTTTTATTGAATGGAAAATACAATCTCTCAAAAACCCTAATCGACTCTCATGTGATGTGTTTGAATCTGTGTGTTACAAAGTGTTGATAATTCATCTCTCTTCTATTCYWTGCATGTATCACTTCTTATATAGGCGATATTTACATGATTACTGAATCTTATAAATAACGTAACTAAATCCTATAAACAAGAAAATAATCATTATCAAAAATCGGATCAGCATCATCCTTCAAGATTCTAAAGATAGTCGTCCAGAGCATAGACCTACCAGAGGATAGACCAACCAAAGGTTAGACCAACCAGTGGATAGACCAACCAGAGGATAGACCAACCAGAGGTTAGACCAACCAGAGGATAGACCAACCAGAGGATAGACCAACCAGAGGTTAGACCAACCAGCGGATAGACCAACCAGAGGATAGACGAACCAAAGGTTAGACCAACCAGAGGATAGACCAACCAGAGGATAGACCAACCAGAGGATAGACCAACCAGAGGTTAGACCAACCAGAGGATAGACCAACCAAAGGATAGACCAACCACAGGTTAGACCAACCAGAGGATAGACCAACCAGAGGATAGACCAACCAGAGGTTAGACCAACCAGAGGATAGACCAACCTCAGGTTCAACCAGAGGATAGATGAACCAGAGGTTAGGTCAACCAGAGAATTGACCAACCAGAGGATAGACCAACCAGAGGATAGACCAACGAAAGGATAGACCAACCAGAGGTTAGACCAACCAGAGGATTGACCAACCAGAGGTTAGACGTTTTAAGCTCAGCTGCATCTTTAGGTCTTCCATCCTTAGCCCGGATTGCTTAATAAAACTTTTTTGAATAATTAGGATCAATTTGATCCTAACAATCTTCCCCAAAGTTTTATGAAGCAAGCATCTTCATGAAGTCTTCAGGTCTTCTCCCCTCTGCTTTCTTGAGTAAAGCTTTAGTGTGCTTGGTATGTATGGAATTTTCAAGCTCCCCCCTGAATGTAGCTCTTTGTTCTTCATTTTCAAATTTTAGACCAAATCAGATTCAATGTGAATGCAGCACCACTGATTGCACATAATGCAGCTTTAATCTGCCTACAACACAGCACATACTTTGAAGTACAGAATAGCCACTCAACCCCAAAAGTAGCAAATTCATCCAACTAAGGGATNATGCAGCTTTAATCTGCCTACAACACAGCACATACTTTGAAGTACAGAATAGCCACTCAACCCCAAAAGTAGCAAATTCATCCAACTAAGGGATAAATAAATGTGTGAATTTCTTAACAAAACAGTGCAACCAGTCTTATGATAAAGAATCTTTCATTGAACCGCAAGTTGAGTAGGATTTCAGCTTTAGAGCTTGATCCAATTGGAGATAACTTGAATAACCAAAGCAAACACCATTGGAATTGAGAACTGGAGAGAAGAATTAACATTAAGCTTTATGGCTTCAAGAAACAGCAGGTCAATTCAAAGAAAATTGATAGTATTGCTGTTAATGCTTCTAAGGGCAAAATATGAAGGAATATTGCCATATTCATATAAGATTGGTGATTACAGGCAAGTAAATCTTTAGGCTCTTACAGATCCAAATCCACAAAAAAAGACGATGAATGAATACTCAAGATAGGGGCGATAATTATACGTTTGGCAAATAGAACGCCAATTGCCTTCGGCTGTGAGTACCATGAACTCCCGCTTAATGCCTACGCGTAGATCTGACAAAATCAAGGTTCAAAAATTCGACTGACTCCAAGAAACTCCATCAAATAAACCAAAAAAATTTATGATTGAAATAGGTTAGTATTCATCCAAGAACAAATCTCTTAAAAGGAATTTGATTAAAACATTTAATCATATGATGAATTGATGAATTTTTGGCTCCAAACTGCAGTCGAACAGGAAGCAGTTCCTTCTAAGAGTATTGTTCAAGAGAATTGAATCTATTGCCAAAAAGATCGAATTGATAGAAGTTAATCGATTTGGCTCTGATACCAATTGTTAATCCCAGATCTGACAGTAGAGTAATGTAAAGGAATTTAAAAAGATATTTGTAGAAGAAGATGAATAGAAATCGGCCGCCGCTTTCTTTATTGAATGGAAAATACAATCTCTTAAAAACCCTAATCGACTCTCATGTGATGTGTTTGAATCTGTGTGTTACAAAGTGTTGATAATTCATCTCTCTTATATTCTATAACTGTATCACTTCTTATATAGGCGATATTTACATGATAACTGAATCCTATAAATAAGGTAACTAAATCCTATAAACAAGGAAATAATCATTATCGAAAATCGGATCAGTATCGTCCTTCAAGATTCTGAAGATAGACCAACCAGAGGATAGACCAACCAGAGGATATACCAACCAGAGGATAGACCAACCAGAGGATAGACCAACTAGAGGATAGACGAACCAGATCTTAGACGAGCCAGAGGATAGACCAACCAGAGGTTA
>NW_020201675.1:9790-43408 GCF_001531365.2 Cynara cardunculus var. scolymus
CCAGAGGATAGACCAACCAGAGGTTAGACCAACCAGAGGATACACCAACCTCAGGTTAGACCAACCAGAGGATAGACGAACCAGAGATTAGACCAACCAGAGGAAAAACCAACCAGAGGTTAGACCAACCAGAGGATTGACCAACTAGAGGATTGAATAAACCAGAGGTTAGACGTTTTAAGCTCAACATCATCTTCAGGTCTTCCATCCTTAGCCCCGATTGCTTAATAAAACTTTTTAGAATAATTAGGATCAATTTGATCCTAACAATCATCGTTTGAATTGTGACAGATTAGTCAACTCTTGCAAGTATCCTTACCGTTTGATGTCACGACAGAGTTCGTCGTCAGTCACAAGCGTTTCAAAGCCTGTCGAGCCCGGTCCGGGAAAGCGTAGTATTCTTCGTAGTCGTTTTAGCGTCAACCGACTGACATACTCGTCTACGCCTTCTTCGAAGTAATATGTATCTCGGTCTTTGGCTAGTATTAGAGTATTCCAAAACTGCTGAAGATATATCATAGGTATAGGTGTATGAGCAGAAAAGGAATACGAAATTGGGTGTCCGCGTAGGATTCCTGGTATAATTTTATATTTGACAGGCATATCAAAGTTAAAAGATGGTTGTTAGGTTTTATTTCGAGGAATTTGCTTTGTGGGAGTAAAGTTTCTTCGGGTATGGGTTGGTTTAATGGCTGGGGAGGGTTATTGAGATTATCATACATGACTGAAGGAATATGGGATTCCTTGTCAGACTGATGTTGTTGATCCGCCATTTATACTTGTAAAATGTCTACAAAGTTAGATCCCGAATTTAATATACAAAGCGAATTTCTCTAAAGTAAAAAAAAAATTTAAAAGAAATTGAAAACCTTAAAAAAAGTTTAAAGACCTAAAAAATACAAAAAAAAATTTACTAAAAAATTAAAATGAAACTAAAACTAAAAAAAATAAAGTATAAAAAAATCTAACACTAAAAAAATTTACTTAAAAAAATTCTAAAACAAATTTATCTAAAAAATTATTACAAAATTCTAATAAAACTAAAAAAATTATTACTAAAAGAAAAAAAAATTAAAAACAAAAAAATCAATCGGATTAGAAATCCCATTAACAAAAGAAAAAAAAATTATAACTCAAAACCTAAACATGACAATTATCAACCGGATTAAGGTTGATCGGAGTAAACTCCGGTCACCTTCTCCGGTGAATAATCCGGTCAAAACTCAAACACACTAAATCGAACAACAAAAACTAAGAGAAAAACTCGATTAAAACCTGATTTATTAGAATCGTTTTATTATAATCTGATATTCTTTATGACCATTAAAAGCCCAAAATCGATTATTAACATATTTATTAGATTCAATGTTCAGATCTTAAGTTCAACATGAATTAACAATCCAAATGTAAGTCGATAAATGTCCAAGATCACGACCAAAGGAACATATCAAGTCAAAGTAATGAAGAATCGAGTCCAAATTTTAAACCTTGGAAGAATTTGAGATAAAACAGAGAGAGATCTTGAAGAACTTGAACGATTTACGTAGAATGGTTAACCGGACACGATGACTGAACAGTGATGTACGATATATGGTAAATGTAAAAAATGAAATGTAAAAATCAATCGCATATTTATAGTCAAAGTCAAAAACCGTTCAAATTCTAAACCGCTCAATGCTTATCCGGATTAGAATAAATCGGACAAGAGGTGTCCGATTTAGAGAATAAGAAATCAACTAAGTGATAATCCGGACAACAAATCGCTCAAGGCACAGGCGATTTAGAAGAGCACCGGTCAAGAGTCATCTGATTTAAAAATAAACCTCTCAATAGTCAATCGATTTAAGAATAAACCGCTCAAGGGATGATCGATTTAACAATAAATCGCTCAAAATTGGACTTAAATCGCTCAAGGAACGAGCGATTTAAACACTTGAAACATAAACGATTTAGAAATCCTCTCAAAACGACCAAGCGATTTAGTAATCCGCTCAACTCCTTGTGAAACGTATCTAATCTTATCCGGATAAGAGTTTATCGTATAGCCTTTTGACCGGATTAGACTAAATCGGACACTACTTTGTCCGGATATCCAATAAATCGAACAAGTGTTATCCGGATTAGTCAAAATCGGTCAAACACTTATATTTTTAAACTCTAAATCTTTCAAAAATCAAATAATGTTTTAATAACATGTAAGAAAATTTTAAACCTGTTAGTTCATATAGATAAAATCACTCCCCCCCCCCCCAATATAGATTTCCACGATCAAAGAATTTAAAATCAGATAAAAAAATTGAAACATTGACTTGTATTAAAAAATACAGATATTTTGACCAAATGAATTTGAATTAAATACAATTCAATAAATTGAACTGTTTTTAATAAAAATTCAAATTTTCAAATTAAGCATACCTAATTTAGATACGAGAAAGCTAAAGCGTTTTTCATCTAAAGCTTTCGTAAATAAGTCAGCTAACTGAAATTCTGTATTTACAAAATACAGTTCAATGGTTCCTTTTTCTACATGATCTTTAATAAAATGATACCGGATATCTATATGTTTGGTCTTTGTGTGTTGAACAGGATTACAGGATATAGCAATGGCACTTTTAGAATCGCAATAAATGGGAATTTTATTAAAATAAAACCCGTAGTTTCTGAGCTGTGTCTGCATCCATAAAACTTGAGAACAGCAGCTAGCAGCAGCTACATATTATGCTTCAGCAGTTGATATGGACATGTAGTTCTGTTTCTTTGACGCCCAACTGACTAATTTGTCTCCCAAAAATTGTAGATGTCCCGAAGTGCTTTTTTTGTCCAACATATAGCCTGCATAGTCTGCATCTGAGTAAGCTATCAGTTCAAAACTAGTACCCTTGGGATACCAGAGTCAAAGATTAGCAGTCCCTTTTAGATAATGGAAAATGCTCTTAACGACACTTAAATGGGACTCCTTTGGATTAGCCTGATATCTGGCACAAAGATGTGTTGAAAATATAATATCTGGTCTACAAGGCGTCAAATACATTAAAGAACCAATCATGTCTTGGTATGTTTTCTTATCTACAACTTTTCCAGACGGATCAGCATGTATTTTCATTCCAAATTAAATTTCTTCAGGATATCAAAAATATATTTTGTTTGACAGATAAAGATACCCGAAGATAATTGTTTTACTTGAAGACCTAAAAAGAATTTTATATCACCCATCATGCTCATTTTAAAACGCGAAACCATTAAGGCAGAAACGTTTTTGCAGTATTTTGGGTTCGTAGATCCAAATATTATGTCATCTACATAAACTTGTATCAATATAATATCCGATTTTTCCTTTTAATGAAAAGGGTTGTATCAATATTACCTTTCGAGAAGCCTGACTTTACTAGAAATTCTGATAAGATGTCATACCAGGCTCTCGGAGCTTGTTTAAGACCATAAAGAGCTCGGTCGAGGATGTAAACATGATCCGGCTTTGACTGATCCACAAAACCCTCCGGCTGAGCAACGTAGACTTCTTCCTTGAGAAGACCATACACGAATGTTGTCTTGACGTCCATCTGGTACACTGTGAAGTTCTTGTGTGTCGTGTATGCAAGAAACATCTGTATTGCTTCAATCCTTGCTACCGGGGCAAAGGTTTCGTCGTAGTCAGCACCTTCTTGTTGATTGTATCCTTTAGCGACGAGTCGGGCCTTATTTCTGACAACAACGCCCTCTTCATCCTTTTTGTTCTTGAATACCCATTTTGTACCAATAATCGTCTTATTGTTGGGACAAGGTACCAATCTCTAGGCTTTCAGTGCTTCAAACTGGTTCAACTCCTCTTGCAACGCGAGTATCCAATCCGGATCAGCTAAGGCTTTAGATACCTTAGTTGGTTCAATGTTACTCAGAAACGTGGAGTATAAACACTCATTAGCTGTAGCAGACCGTGTACGAATAGGTGCTGATGGATCACCAATAACTTGATGTATTGGGTGATTCCTGGTCCACTTCTTGCTATGTGGTAAGGGAACATAGGAACTTTGATCTGAGTTTTTATCACTGTAAGTATTTGGGGTGTTTATCGGAACAGGTTCAGGTGAAGGTTCAATATTTCGAACTGGAGTAGGTTGAATATCTGACCGAGGTAAAGTATTTTCATCTTGTACGACCGATACCTCTGACACATCAAAAATTACACCCTCTTCACGTTGAACTAGACCTTCAGGAGTTTCCATCGCAATCTCTTCATCAACTTCTTCTGTTTCTTTTTCAGTTTCAGTTACTAGAACATCAGAAGATGGACCAGACAACTGTTGTTCGGTATGAATATTCCTGGACAAATCATTAGACTGATTATATTTATTTTCAAAATATTCTTCATAAAAGTTCTCAAACAATGAATCTAAATCAGCATCATCAGTATTTGAAGACTCAGGTTTTATCAGCTTTCCACGTACTATTAATTATCAACCCGGGTCCTGAACTGAATTGTTCAGAAGCCATATCAATGACTTCGTCAAATGACACGTTCATGCTTTCATTGATGATTATAGTCCTTTTGTTGTAGACCCTATATGCAGCAGACGTTTTGGAGTAGTCTACGAAGACAGCTTCATCAGCCTTTACAGCAAACTTCCCTCTGTCCTCTTAATCATTTAGAATAAAACACCTGCAACCAAATACTCGAAAGAATTTGATATTAGRTATTCTTTTGTTTATTATTTCATACGGAGTCTTACCAAACCTTTTGTGAACGAGTGATCGGTTCTGGGTAAAACAAGCAGTTGCCACCGCTTCAGCCCATAAGAATAATGGAAGCTTTGAGCAGGTAAGAAGTGTACGTGCCACTTCCACCAACGTTCTGTTTTTACGCTCAACGACACCATTCTGTTGCGGTGTCCAGGCTGCCAAGAATGTATGTGTGATACCAATGGATTCTAGAAATGTGCCGAGTGTATTGTTCTTGAATTCAGTTCCGTTGTCAGTTCTGATTTTCTGAACTAGCAGTTGCAGATTATTTTGAACTGTCTTCAAGAAAGAGATAATTGTCTCGGCTGCTTCATCCTTTGACCTCAGAAAATGAACCCAAGTATATCTCGAGTAATCGTCAACTATGACCAACACATACTTCTTTCCATTAATGCTTTGGACTCGCATAGGACCACAGAGATCCATATGGAGTAAATGTAGAGGACGTTCGGTGTTGAACTCTATCTTCGTCAACTATGACCAACTTTGTCTTCTGCTTGCTCATCTCACATGCACTGCATACATGATCTTTATGAAACTTTAGGTCTGGGATGACTTTAACCAAGTTGTCACAAACCAACTTGTTCAAATATTTGAACTTTAAATGAGAAAGACGCCGATGCCATAACAGATTCTGCTTCAAGGATGCCTTGGATATTAAACAGACGTCAGTATCAACTTTTGTGTTGGATAGGTAAATTATGTAGAGGTTTGATCTTCTAATTCCAGCTAGAAGCTCCTTACCATCAGTAGTACAGATGCTACACTGGTTAGCTTTAAAACAAACTTCTAAATTCTTATCACAAAATTGACCTATGCTGAAAAGATTATGTCCAAGTCCTTCGACATACGACACTTTCTTTATCATTAAATTCCCAGAAATTACATCACCGTATCCAAGGATAGGCGTGCGTTGATCGTGTCTGAATCTTACCGTACCTCCAAAAGATTCAACATAATTAGATAATAAATATTTTCTACCAGTCATGTGCTTAGAACATCCGGAGTCTAAGAACCACACATGCCGGTTAACCTGCAAAAGTAAATCAATTGGGTTTTGGTACCCATTTTAGATTGGGATCTTTAAGCTCAGATTTTGTTGATGGTATACTGTAAGTACCAAACCAACGTTCTTTAAAATGAATTTTCTTAGATAAAGCAGTTAAAGCAGAATGCATGAAAAGATAAGGCTTAAAAGAAGTAAAAGACTTAAGTAACTCATTCAATCCACACGGAGAACAATTATTTTTACCATTTCTAATATCAAACAATTCATCTACTAAATATCTTTTTACAGAATTATTCAATGTCGAATCATTTAATACAGACTTAGTAAAATTATTGTTCTTCTGTCGAATTGAAGATTTTTCTTCTTCTTTTACCCTCCAAACCTTCTTAAACTTCAACGGGTTATCTGAAACAGGAAAAATAAAATTATCAACTTTAATGAATGATGACTTTATGTTTATTTTTCTTATTAGCAAGCTTCTTCTGTTTCCTTCAATTCTTTTTAGTTTTAATCTTTTCATAATACCAATTCTCGGAAACAGGTTTTTCATTAAAATTCTTTTCTAAATCTGAAGCTAAGTCAGAATCCTCAGTCATGTCATTTTTAACAAGGAAATCTTCCTGACTGGGTAGTTTCTTAGAAAAGTCGAACTGATCAATCTCATTATCCAAACAATTTTCTAAATTCAAGATTTCTGAAAAATTAATTTGTTCATTTAAAATATTTATTTCTTCTGAATCAGAAGCTTCACTTGAAAATTTATTGCACGAGAAATACTCAAATTCAACTTGTTTCGTTTTAACTTTAGAATTTTGTAAATCCTCAATTTTATTTAAAAATTCTTGCTTTTGTTGATTAAATGAAAGCCGTTCTTCATTTAAAATCTTTTCCAACTGAACCACTTGTTTTTTTCTAAAATTAAAGTAGGAGTATAAAGCTTTGGTTCAGCGGGTTTAGATTCAAGCTCTGCTTTAGAATAGCTGTAAAAATAATCAGTTGAAAGTACAGAGTCTTGATTTTTGTAGCTATCATTTAAGTTTTTATTATCAAACAGAACTTGCATTTTGTCTTTTCTTTGTCGATTAAAATCTTCTCGTTGTTCTATCTCGTCAGAAGATTTTGTAAATTTAATTGAAAACTCGGTTCCGCAATCAAGATATTCAAATTTGTATAAAGTCGGGGTATAGTATAAAGCTTTTCCTAAAAAGTTTGGATTTTCTTACCCCAACCCTTCCCGAGGGTTAAAGAATCTTGTTTCAGAGGGTTTGTTCAGAAAAATTGTTTGATCAGTCTGACCTCTCTTATGTAACATTTCTTCCTTAGCTTTCAGTTTTTCATTTAATTGAATTATTTGTAAATCAAGCTTACTTATTTTAACAATCAGTTCTTCATTTACTAATTCTAACGACTTATATCGTTCATTGGAATCAAATAGCTCGGTTTTTAAGACATTGGATTTTTCATTAAATGTTTTAGATTCAGATAATAAAGATTTTGCCCAATCCAAATTTCCAGCATTTTCATCAAATAATTTGATGTATTTCTCTTTTTGCGTTTGTAATTCTTTTTGAAATTGATTTGAACGCAATTTTTCGGTTTTTAATTCATGCTGAAAAGATTGGAGTTTAAGCATCATCTTATGCATCTGATTAATGCATGAATTCTCCAATACCTCTTCTTCCATTTCAGCATTTTGTTCTTCTCCTTCATCTGAAGAACCATTTTCAGTTCTAGCCATCAAGCATATATGAGCCACAGCTTCAGATTCTTCCTCTTCATCAGTTAAGTTTAACCAATGATCGTCTTCTGCCATCAAAGCTTTGCCCGCATCTCATTGTTTCGTGAGAAGAAATTTGTTCTTGTAATAGTCGGTATTTCTTGTTATCGACTTTCTGCAGTTAACAACGAAGTGACCTAGCTTGCCACAGTTGTAACACTCTGTATCCTCATCAGCTACGCCTTTGACAAATTTCTTCTTCTCTTCCGGCTTCTTTTCGTATTTCTTCACAAATCTTTTATCTTCATATTTCTTCTTCTCACCGAATTTATCTTTAAATTCGTATTTTGAGCCGGAAGAAAATCTTTGATTGTTCGAGTGCGGTCTTTTCTGAAACTTCTTTTGGAATGCCTTTGTTAGCATCGCCATGGCATATTTGATTTCAGTCATTTCAGAGTCTGAATCAAAGTTGTCGCTTTCTTCACTTGCTGATTCGCTTGACTGGCTGATCTCCTTTACTTGCTTCCTAGATCTGCTTTTCCCTTTCTTTTCAGATACAAAGGCTAAATGATCAACAATTTCCTTTTCCTTCTTCTTCTTAGAATCTCGGACCTCCAAAACTTATTCCTCGTTCTGCTTCAGAGTTTCATAAACCTCATGTATGTCGATATCAGATAAAGATTTGTTAAATCTGATATGGTTAGCATAAGGTTTCCACTCTGGTTGTAAGTTGCTAAGGAATTTAACATTTATCTCTATCACAATTTTAGATATTCCGTTCTTGGTCAGCTCATTAAGCAGTCTGGTAAGCCTGTCATAAACATCGTCAAGGCTCTTTCCGTCTTTAGCCTTAAACACTTCATAAGCAGATATACATTTAGTGATTTTTAACTGAGTTCTGACTTTGGAACCCATCATCATATTTTCAATTTGAACCCACATGTTGTGACAAGAAGATTTATGGCTGTCAATACTTGTGTAAATATCGTTTGGTCAATGCTTGCATCATGTAGGACTTGCATAACACATCAGCATGGGCTCTTTTCTTCTCTTCCGCAGTGTATCTGAACTTTTCTTTTATTACTCTTTGCCAAGTCTGCCTTCTTCAGGAACAGCAGGTGTCTCTCTGTAGAATACAGCAGGACCTTCCATCAAGGATTCCATGATCAGATCACCTTCTTTCATTCTCTCAATGAAGTTGAGGAATCTATCCCTCCATTAGTTATAGTCTTCTCTAAACAGTATAGGTGGCTTGGTGTCAGTACCAATAGCCATTGCCTCTCTTGAACTCATTTTCTCAGTTTAGTATAATATAGGATCAACTGCAGTTCAAAATTTGAATAAAAGGATTAGGATTCAAAAAATATATCAACTAAATCGTACACAAGAATTTGCACACATTCAAGACTTAGAAAAAAAATTAAGCACAAAGCTTATCGGGATTAGAAATCCGATCAAACTTATCCGGATTAGAAGTCCGAACAAAAGAGATAGTCTAGAATTTTCTAATCAAACCAAGTTATCCGGATTAGATATCCGGACAACAAAGAAAATTAAATCGCTCAACTAATCAACAAATCCGGATGAGAAATCCGGTGAATTCCAACACTTAGTCAAAAAACACACAATTAAGAAATCTCAATACGGATGATTTAAACACTTAGTCAAATTCACAAAAATAATACGGACGTAAAAAGTCAACAAGTCAATATACGTACAAATCCGCTCAAATAGTCAAACAAATCGCTCACTAATGAAAGTCAAACACCGCTCAACAATCTGTTCAAACAAGTCAAAGTCAACAATCGCACAAAAATCAAATCGCACAAAGATCAAATCGCACAAACACTTAAGAGATTAAATCGCACAATTAAATCGTATAGGTAATAACCGGATTATCAATAAATCGCACAACGAATAGACTAAATCGCACAAAGAATCAACTAAATCGCTCACTAAATCGCTTAAGAAGCAACCGGATTACCAACAAATTGTACAACGAATCAACGATTTACCAAGCGGATTAAGCTAAATCGGTCACTAAATTGAACAAGTACCAAGTGATTTACCTATAAATCGATCAAGTCTTACCCGGTTTATCCTTAATCGCACAAACAATCAATTCACAAAAAAATCACAAGTCTTAAATCGTACAAGCTTCAAGCGATTTACACTAAACCGATCAAGAGTTATACGGATTAGAATTGAAACAAAAACACAATTTTAACACTTTTTCACCAAAAACTGGATCAAAACCTGCAAAAATATGAGTTTTTGAAGAACAAAAACAAAATTCGTAAACTCAAAAATGGTTCAAAACTTGTTTAAAATCAAAATCAATGTTAATGAAAGTTGTTTAGATTGAAATTGCGAATTCAGTAGTGCAAATTTTATCAAAATAACAATAAAAAAATGATGCGATTCAAGCGGAAATATGCAATTATGGACGAAGAACTCCAAGAACAGAACGAAGAATAGTTATGAACAATTCGTTAAATCCCCTAAAATCGGTACAAAAATCCTCGAAAATTTTGTTTAATCCTCTAAACAAATTGCTGCAGACTGCTCTGATACCAATTGAAGTGCCAAATTTTACAAAATCAGAAACAAATCTTCAGATCTAGATCAAGAACATGAGTAGAAAAAGATTTCACCAAATCTTGAATAGATTTCTTTGAGAGAATATTACAAAACGATTACAGCTCTAATCGGATTAACAAGTGAACTTAATGACAATTAGAAAACTAATTACTATTTATACTAAGGAAAACAGTAAACTCTAACTATTACAAAACAATAAAAAAGAAGAACTTGAATACAACTTTAATGCACATTCTTGAACCCAACATGGTCCAAAAATTCAAAATACAAATTCTTGTACTAATCCACGTTCATCTACCAAAACTATACATATCATCATCCATTCTTCATGCAGGTAAACATATAGGGAAATTATCACATTTTCCCTTTTCCTTTACCTTTACTTTTAGCACTTCCTGCAATACTTATTTAAAATCACAAAATGAGGGTTAGACCGAAAGGTCTAGTGAGTTACCCTATTTATGTCATTGCAGGGTGAAAATCACTAAAACCTTTATATAAAACAACTTTTCATATATATAACAAATATATGAACAAGTGAGAACACAATATCAATACCTTTCACCTTTCAAGCCAATAATCTTTGTTTGTAAATAATACATGAAATCCAGACAGGTTTATACTAACCATATAACATAATGCCACTTTTAAACCTTTTTCCACTCAAACAAGGTTTATTCAAAGTTTCAGGCCAAATATGTTATCCTCTTCTCTATAACATTCAGACTATGATTTCCAATAAGAACCCTGATCCTAAATCTTTAAGTCACAAATAAATAAAGATTCCAGACTACAGTAATCTTAAAGGATATGATAGTAAGAGTTATATTATGTATAACACACACATACAATTGCCACCCTTATATCCAAATGTACACCTCTTCTTGATATGCCACCCTTATCCCATGGTACACCTCTTGTTGATAGGCCACCCTTATCCCATGGTACACCTCTCCTTGATATGCTACCCTTATTTCTTCATCAAAACATTTCACAAAAACAATTTCATATAGAATAGACCGCAGTCAATGGAATTATTAATAGTTCAAAATCATCTTTTTCAGGATTCCCCCATTTATATATAAAAACAATTATATATAAATCATGGACAAGTAAAAATGCAAATCCGGTCAAAATAGGCTTGGCCGGACTTCATCTCCGGTCAAGTCTTGGCCGATTTACCAAATTTGGACAACACATCGTCCAAGGCCTGTCCGATTTAAAACTTAGAATTATTTTCAACACTTTTGTCCGGATTACGAATCCGGACAACACTATGCCTTATTGACCGATTTAGAATAAACCGGCCACCTTTTAATCGTATTCATACTTCTMCGGTTTAAAGTTCATAAATCGCTCAATCATTTAAACCGGTTAAGGCATATCCGATTTAATGCTTAATCCGTTGGACTCTTGACCGGTTTATACTTAAACCGCTTACACCTTGTCCGATTTAAAACTATATCGTTCAACACTTGCCCGGTTTAAGACTTAAATCGCCCAACCCTTGTCCGGTTTTAGGGCTAATCCGGACAACACTCAAATGATTCAAATTTCAAACCAAATGAAAAGTTTAAACAATCAATTAATGCAGTTATCAAAAGTTTCAAAGCAATTAAATCACTCACCTTGAAATCCCTTTAAAAATCAGTCACTTGAAAAACAACTTAATCTTTAATCCACACTAATCCGGACAAGACTCTTTTCTCACTATTAATCGCTTACTAAAAATAGCAAGACGATGGTTTTGAGGACTTCAACCCCTTTTTATACTCTTCCCAAGCAGGGAAGGCGGCCACACACCCCATGCATCCTTATAATATGCATGTGTGTGTCTAAATATCATGCATATATATGCTTTTTCATATACATAAATAATTATGCACCCATATATACACATAATCTCATACATGCATCTGCATTATGCACATAATTTCACATACTAGCATGATCAAATATATCAATTTATCATGATGTCGCGTATATAACAAATAATCATGTATTCGTTACCTCAGGTGATAACCAAGATCCAGTTATCATAGCATTTTTGGTGTCCAGAGGCTCTGGATAGTAGAACCAGAGGCTCTAGGTTGGGAAATGCATATTTATGCAATGAAAATTCTTCATGATAAATGTAGAACTCCCCCTTAAATGATGCATGGGGATGTGAATTGAGTTTAAAAACTCCCCCTAGAACCAATAAGGAGGTTGAATTTGATGACTAGAGGCACTGGTCTATACAACCAGAGGCTCTGGTTGTGAATGATGATCAAAACTTATATGGAATGTGGTTAAGTGTATGTGAATGGATATGAAAATTAATGGGTGTTTGGGACTAGAGGGCTCTGGTTCTAAAGACAACAAATCCAGAGGCTCTGGGTGCAAAGGCGATGCAAACAAATATGGAATGATGGTTAAGTACATATAAAAGGTTATGAAAAGATGGAGCCTTTGGGACAAGAGGGCTCTGGTTGCAAAGGCATCAAGTTTAGAGGCTCTGGTCTTTAGAACCAGAGGCTCTGGTTGTGAAGGCGATGCAAATATGATGAAAGATGTAATATTTTTGTATGAGAAGTCCAATTTGGACCAGAGGGCTCCGGTTGCAAAGGACTTGGAAACCAGAAGCTCTGGTCTTTGGAACCAGAGGCTCTGGTCTTTGGAAACAGAGGCTCTGGTTCTATAAATGATGAAATATGACTAAGGAATATGTGCTAATGAATGAGAGAGACCAAGATTGAGATCAAAAAGGCTCTGGTCTCAAATAATTGGAATCCAGAGGCTCTGGTTGAGAAGAGGATACCTGGTGAAAAATTCATCAAGTATTTGCTTTGGACCAGAGGGGCTCTGGTTCCAAAGGCGATGGATACTTTTGGCCAATAAATTAAACAAGTATTTCTTTTCAGCCAGAGGCTCTAGTCTTTAGAACCAGAGGCTCTGGTTTGAAGTACTTGGTGTTTATAGCCATAATTATATTTCACTTGTAGGCATAACCATGAGATATTGAGGATCTCAGGTTTCAAACTAAGGATTGCCTCTAAGTTGTGAGATTCAGCATACCCATCTTGCTGACAGGAATAAAAATCTTTTCTCATTAAGAGCTTTTGTGAATATGTCTACAAGTTGAATCTCAGTAAGAACAAAGTACATCGCTATATTACCTTTTTCAACATTGTCTTTCAGAAAGTGGTACCTTACATCGATGTGTTTGGTATTGGAATGTTGCATAGGATTTGCAAAGATGGCTATTACACTCTTGGAGTCATAGAGGATTGTTATCTTTTCATATTGAAAGCCATAGTCCTTAAGCTGAGTCTTCATCCAAAGAACTTGTGAACAACAACTAGCAGCAGCAACATATTTTGCTTCTGCTATGGAAGTTGAAACACAATTTTGTTTTCTGGATGTCCAACTTACCAGCTTGTCCCCCAAGAGTTGACAGCTTCCAGACATAATATTTCTATCAAGTTTGCAACCTGCATGATCTGCATCTGTATAGGCTATTAGATCAAAATATCCTCTTGACCGTAGAGAGATGAGATTCTTTAGGATTGGATTGATACCTTGCACAAAGACATGTAGCAAACATAATATCTGGTCTACTAGCGGTAAGATACTGGAGTGATCCAATCATGCCTCTGTAGGTTGTTACATCCACAGATTTTCCTGATGGATCAGCAAATAACTTAGCTTCTTTACCCATAGGTGTTCTCATCGATGATGAATTTGAGAGAGAGTATTTCTTCCGAAGGTGAGTCACATACTTGGACTGATTGATGAAAATCCCTTCTGAAGTTTGTTTTATTTGAAGACCAAGGAAGAAACTAAGTTTTCCCATCATACTCATCTCAAATTTGCTTTTCATCAGCTCTGAGAATTTTTCGCAATGTTTTGCATTTGTGATACCAAATATGATGTCGTCTACATATATTTGCACAAGTAGTATGTCACCTTTATGCTTCTTGAGAAAGAGGGTTGTATTGATTGTACCTTTTTTTAACCCATTGTTGATGAGAAATGTGGATAAAGTTTCATACCAGGCCCTGGGTGCTTGCTTTAGCCTATAGAGGTCTTTGTCCAGAAAGTACACATATTCTGGATGTTTTGGATCTTCAAACCCAGGGGGCTGCTGCACGTATACTTCTTCTTGAAGTTTACCGTTGAGGAAGGCAGACTTGACATCCATCTGATAGACCTTAAAGCCTTTGTGAGCTGCATAGGCTAGAAATATCTTGATAGCTTCAAGTCTTGCGACGGGAGAAAATGTCTCATCGTAGTCAATCCCTTCTTCCTAGCAGTAGCCCTTGGCAACAAGCCTGGCCTTGTTCCTTATTACTATGCCATCTTCGTCCTTCTTATTTCTGAAGACCCATTTTAGTTCCTATGGCCGTCTTCCCTTTGGGTAGAGGCATGAGGGACCATACTTTGTTTCTCTCAAACTGGAGTACCTCTTCTTATATCGCGTCTATCCAGCTTAGGTCTAGTAGGGCTTCTAAAATCTTCTTTGGTTCTATCATGCTTAGAAAGTTGGCGAAGAGGCATTCATTAGCTGTTGCGGATCTCGTCTTAACACCAGATGTTGGATCACCAATGATTTGGTGATGTGGATGATCTTTTGTTCATTTGGTGCTTGATTAGGGTTCTGGAGTAACAGGATGCAGTCCTTCATCGACCGATGGAACTGCTTGCTCCCCCTCGAAGAGATCATCTCCAGAGTGAGGCTCTGGTTCTTGACCTGAAGACACAGAAGAAGTAGAAGGTGAAGTAACATGAGTTTTAGTAAGAGTTGTACCTTTAGCATTGGAGACTTCATGTTCTTCATCGGTTCTGGAAGTGGATTTTGCATTAGGTGCATGTCCAGAGATCACTTCTTCTTCGAAGATGTCTTCAAATAATTGAGCTAACTCTGATTCATTGGGTTTGCCAAGTGATGAATCAGAGGCTCTCTGTTGAAGTCCGAGTCCTGAACTGTTGTGTCCAGAAGTCATAGGTGTGGAGTCATCAAAGGACACATTGATGTTTTCTATGACAATATTTGTACTTTTGATGTAGACTATGTAGGCCTTTGATGTTTGAGAATATCTCAGAAAGATCCCTTCATCTGCCTTTTTGTCGAAGCCAAGATATTCCTTATCATTGAGTACAAAACATTTGCACCCAAACACATGCAAATACTTGACATATGGTCTTCTTTGATTGATGAGCTCATAGGGTGTCTTCTGGTGCCTCTTGCTGATGATAGACCGATTCTGGGTGAAGCAAGAAGTAGAAATAGCTTCAGCCCAGAAGGTGATGGGTAACTCCGATGAAGCAAGCATGCTGCTTCAACGAGGGTTCTGTTCCTTCATTCCACCACTCCATTCTGTTGTGGAGTTCTGGGTGCTGAAAAGTTTTGTGAAATGTCTTCACTGATGAGGTATTCATCGATTCTGGCATTTTTGAATTCAGTTCCATTGTCGTTTCTAACTTTTATGAGTTTTCGTTGTAGAATGACTTGGAGCCTTTTCATCACCCCATTTGTGAAATATTAAAAATTTGTTATTTAGAAATAAAAAATAAAACATTGCCAAAACACTAAATAAATAAGCAAGAATACAAATTATACAGAATAATGGTTACAAATATTGATTAACGATTACAAACCATTATAGACTAATAGAAAATGTTCAAAGTTTAACGATTACATACTATAATGGTAATTGTTCAAAGTTTAACGATTACATACTATAATGGTAATTGTTCAAAGTTTAACGATTACATACTATGAATCCAATTGAACACACAATTTGAAAAAAAACTAATTATTTTATATGAAGAATTTAGATGAAGATTGAAGATGACGACGTGCTTTTAAGATGTAAACCTAATATAAATTTGGTATTAAAATTTTTTTTTTTATTGAAAAATACCGGGTACCCGGCGGGTAACGGTTCTGAAAAATTGAGAACCGGAACCGAAACCATTATCAATCGGTTCCATATTTTAGGAACCGGAACCGAAACCACTCATATTGGTTCCGGTTCTGGAACCGGCGGTTCCGGTTCTATAGTCGGGTACCCGGTTCCGTTGCTCACCCCTAGTTTCAGCTTTCCCATCTCGCAGGCTGAACACAGATGGTCTTTTTCGAAATTGAGATCCGGAATCCCCTTGACCAGCTTCTGTTTGGCTAGCTTCCWTAGAACATCAAAGTTSAGATGTGAGAACTTTTGATGCCATAGCCAATTTTCATCGCTCTTAGGGGATACAAGGCAGAGGGTGTCTTGTCCCATAGAGGATTGAAAATCCAGAAGATAGAGATTTCCTTCTCACTTTGCCTTGATGATGGTTTGGCCGGGCTGTGTTTCTATGATGCAGAAACCCTTACGGAATCTGACTTCAAGACCCTTGTCGCAGAACTGGCTTATGCTTAGTAAGTTGTGCTTCAAACCTTCAACATAAGCCACTTTGCTGATCGATATGTTGCCTTTTACGAGAGTGTCGTATCCCTTGATGGTACCCTTGTTGATGTCTTCAAAAGTGACAGAGCCTTCAAATTTCTTGATGAAGGAGGACAACTGACTTTGGTCACCAGTCATGTGCCTGGAGCAACCTGAATCCATATACCATGGTTATACATGCTGATCCTGCAAGACATATTAAGGGGTTTTAGGTACCCATCTCATAATGGGTCCACGTTTGTTAGTGGGAGATACCTCCCTCTTTTCATTACCCTTAGCCTTTGCAGGCTTGGGTTTGTTTGCATTTCCCATGCCCTTAGACTTGGGCTTTTTCACGTTTTCATTGGTTTTATCATTATAGTGATAGATGTGTTTGGAGAATATGCAGCGATGTGTTAACATGTGGTTCCTCAGGTTTGTAAAAGAGCTAAACATTGGCAATTATGATTCTTTGGATATGAATGTCTAACGTTCTTTTTATTCAATAAAAATGAAGAAGTAAATGCAGGGGATGAAAATCATGTCCTAGCATCGGTTGTTTTTACAAACTTCCTATCTAGTTCAGATTTTTTTATTTATGGAGGTCTTGGTCTTTACTTCTTTACTTCTAAGGAAGAACTGCTTTTCTTCAGCTGAATGAGAAGAAAAGTGGTGGTTAGAGTTCTCAGAGGAAGGACACTTCTGTTTTTGCTCGCGAGTAAACTTAATGAACTTAGAAGAAGTACTTGGGCCTTGTGAGTTATCGTTAGCAGATTTGATATTGCTCAGCTTTCCCTTTCCTTTGTCTGAAGTTTTCATCGATGGTGGAACATCAGATTTCGTTGAGGGTTTGAAGTATTGAGGCTTCTTATCCTCAATGATCTTTGGTGATTCACAGACTATATCTTCTTCAGATTCAGAATCAAGAAAGTCTCTCGCTGATTTCTCGAAATCAAAAATATCATTGCTGTTTGTGGGAGGTGTGGGTTCAGAGGTTGATGCTTCAGCGTGATCTGTTGGGGATTTCATCGTTTCTAACTTAGACGAACTTCCAATATTACTTGGAAGGTTCATCGATTCATCAGATGACGGTTCCTTACTAAGATTCTCCTTTTCATCAATAGCACTTGTTGATGAAGTAGGATTGACGACCAGAGACTCTGATTTAACCATAGGGTTTCCATCGGTCTCTGATGTGGAAGTGTCGTTCCCTTCATCAGAATTCTTACATGTTCTGCTCTCGTACACCACATTTTCAAAATCCTGTCTCAAGAGGACAGTTTTTCCATCGACTTTAACTCTTTTAAAATTTGCTTTAGGTTTAGGGAAAAAGTCGAGTTTTTGAATGCATCCAAGTTTGAAAGTGGATTCAATGGTGGATTTCTTTGTTTCGATGAAGGAGTCCAATTCATTGAATCCAATCCCTTGAGTGTCCGTTTAACCGTTTAGTTTTTCGTACACATTTTGGGCATCCCTGTATTTCTTCATCAGAAGTTCATTGGTTTGAAGCTTCTGGTGAAGAATATCCCTTTCTTTTTTAAAGAAATCTTTGATAGCTACTGAGTTAAGTCTCTCTGCCTCGGATTCCTTTAAGGCCTTTGCCTTCTTTTCTAAGTCCTTGGTTATTCGCTTGTTTAATTCCAGAAGTTTTTCTTCCTCTGATTTTTTTAAGAGTGGCGATGCGAGTCTTGTCCTTGACGAGTTCGGCTTTTTCCTCAGTTAGAAGATCAGTCTCTCTTTTGTAGAAACTGACTTCTTTTTMYKCTTTAAGTCTTTCAGATTTTTCAAAATTTAATTTTTCTTTTAGTTTCAAGAAGTCCTCTGAAAGTTTTATTACCCTTAACTCTAGCTCAGATGGAGCATAGTTGGTTTCATCGAAAGAAGTCTCACATACCTGATCATCAGAATCAGAGGCGGATTATGCATTGGACGTGGCCATCAGACAGATGAGTGCCTTGTCTTCTTCATCGGATGAAGAATCAGACACCCAATTTTCTTTTTCAGCCATCAGGCTTCGTTCTCTTGGATTGTATTTATATTGATTCTTGTAGTAATCAGCATCCTTTACCAGTCGTCCTCAACACTCTTTGGAAAAATGACCGATTTTTCTGCACCTGAAGTAGCGAAGGTCATTTTTCCTTCCGTCTCGGTCTTCTTTCTTCTCCTCTCTTATATCTTCTCTTCTATCTTCTCTTCCATCTCTTCTGTCTTCCCTCTGATAGAATTTTGATGGCTTCTTTTAATAAGATGGCTGGTACTTCTCCCTTTTGAAGTCTCTTCGTTTATAGGGCTTTTTGATGAACTTCTTCTGGAACTATTTTGTGATCAAGGCCAGAGATTTAGCAAAGGCTTTGATATCATCATCTGATTCAGATGTCTCGTCYTCAGATTCTGATTCTACTACCAGTGCTTTCTTTCCTTTCTTCTTGTGGTCTCTGGTGGAGGTCCTTGAAACATCATTTTCTTCAGTAGCAAGAGCAAGGGGTCCACCGATGGATACTTTCTTCTTCATTATATCTTTCTCTTGTGCAGCAAGTCTTCCATATACATCATGAAGTGACCAGCCGTCTAAGTCCTAATTTGCTTGGAGAGACATCGGCAGCTGTGTCCACTCATTGCCGAGACTTCTAAGGAATAAAACATTATTTTCTTCCTTCATCCTGCAAATATCGTTTCGACGACATTGATTAATCAATGTGTTGAAACGATCATACGTCTTCTAAATCGGTTCATCAGGAAGAGCCTTGAAGGTGGTATACTCGTTGAGACATTGAGCTCTACGATTTTTCTTCATTTTTGCTCCTCCTTCTAATTGGCTTTCCAGTTCATCCCATAATTCCTTTGTTGTGGAGCATGCATCGAGGGATTGGAAGATTTCATTAGGAATGGCCATGATGATTAGTCTTTTGGCCTTCTTGTCAGTCTCCACGCGCTCTATATCGTCTTCATCCCAATTCTTCTCATCCTTGGGCATGTAGTAGGTAGGAATTTCTGCTGTGGTGTTTGTTCTTGGGACTCTTGGAACAAGAGTCTGTGGAATGTAGGGACCCTCCATGACAGATCGCAGAAGATTTATGTCCATCCCTAAAAGTTTACCATCTGTATCCTCCATTGTGGGTACTTTTCTCTTTGAAGAGTTGGAGGTTTGGTGAGGGAACCAATACTGTAAGCAGAATTCCAGTTGGCCATTTAAGATTTGGAAGAGAACTTACGTTTTTAGAGAAGGTTATGGATTTTTATGAATGAAAAAGGCAAAATTGAGATATTTTAATGATCGTTTTGATTTGAAAAAACAATCAATTGGCTCTGATACCAATTGTTGATCTCAGATCTCTCAATAACACTAATAATTAAGTTAAGAATAACCTAATTATATAGTTTGGATGAATAAAATGATGAACACTCAAAAACAATGATGAACATTCAAAGAATATACTTGAGTGTCAAATGTTTCACTTTATTTCAATGATTGTGAAAAACGTAAAAGAGTCTTAGATTACAATAGGCCTAACCACCTATTTATACTAGTAATCTAGACAAGAAGATAACTATCTAGTGAGACTATCTAGTAAATCTTCTAGGGAAAGATAAAGCTTAATTAAATATGGATAATGAACAAAACAAGATAAACTTTGTAGAATACAACTGTTGATTTGTCATCTCCAGCTGTCTTCCATGGGGCGTTATTTCAACCTTATCTTCATATCTTCATCGCATGCCTCTGGTTGAACTAGTGTGGAAAACTCCAAGTGTTGATACCTAGAGGGGCTATGAAGATGCTCTTTCCATCGCATCTTTGGTCAGTTCATCGACCCTCTGGTTGTTCTTCAGACTTCGTTGTTTTGCCTTGAAGTCTTCCATCGGCCTTCTGGTTCTTCATCACTTGTTTGTCTTTATTTCTTCCACACATTAGACTTATGGGGTCTAACACTCTCATCGCTCAAAGCTTTTGGCGATAACCTTTGCTCATCGTACACCTCTTGTCCGATGAAGTCTTCTCACCGGACAAAGCTTCATCCGGTGAGGAATTCCAAACGTTGTGAATTCGTGTGACTCCTTTTCAACCAATCGCATTTGTGTGCCGTTTCACTTCCTTTTACCCTATAAAAGGGGTCGTCCGATTTCATTTTTCAATTTTTACAGCCTTAATTTTACTCTCTTAACATTGCCTTCATCGCTTGCTTCAAGAACTGCATATGCCGATTAACTCAAATCTTCATCTACTTCTACTTTGTTTTCTTTTGGACTGATTCGTACATCAACTGTTTGGACTTTGAACTGATTAAACAAAATTGAACTAAATCTAAATGTTTGTAACGAATTATCTTTTGGACTTAATCATAAAATGTTCTTGAACATAACCTTTGAACTTGAATATAATTTTAATCCTAATCCGGTCTTAACTATAATTTTGATTTTCGACTTGAGCGATAAGAACTTTTTGGACATAATACTAAAGAAAATTAGTTTTGACCAATTTCAATAATAACGCTAATTTTTTTCATGTTAGACTTTATGATTTGTGAGTTTAAACTGTGACTGCAGAAAGAGGAAATTTAAGTGTTTTAGCGGGAGAGGACCTAACCGGATAATAGTGACTGGAGAGTTGTGTTTTGACCGATGAGGAATTTTTTGTTGACCGGTGAGAATGATTTTTCTTTGTGTTAAAATTTTTTTTTGGGTTATTTTTTTATGTTAGGATTTTTTGTTTTTTTTTTCCTTAATCTTTTTGTGTTTAAATTTTTTAGTTCACATTTTTTTCTATTTTAAAAAAAATAGTTTTAGTAATTTTTTTAGCCTTATTTTTTTAGTCTTATTCTTTTTAGACTTTTTTTTAGATTTTTTTCTTCTTAATAAAAAAAATTTGTAATAATTTTTTTGTTTTGTGTGTAATAATTTTTTGTTGTGAAATATATTTTTTTGTATGTGCTTATTTTTTTATTATTGTTTTATTTTTTTTCTTTGAGCGGAAAAAGTCGGAGCGATACTTTCTACACTTTGAGAGCATTCATAAAAACGTTCTTGGCAATAATAGTGATAGTCTTGGTTTGTGTGTCAAGTGTTATATTTTTGAATTGGAATCTGTTTTATTATGGGTCTAATAAGTTTACTGTTTTACAGGTAAATAACAATGTCGACTGCGGAAAACCAACACTCATCCTAAGGGTCTATTGATGAAAACCCTATCCCTTCCATCAGATCCGAACCTACAACCTTTTCCCAGTCAGCCACTAATATTAACTCAGATGAAACACTTTTCCCGAAGTCACTATATCTTGACCTCAAGCTAAATAACCACCACATTAACTTCGGCATGCCTTCAGAATATCCAATAATCCCTACCATCTTAAAAGGACATTCGATAGCTTATGCATTATCTGCAACAGCGGATGTTCCTTTGGTATACCTTCAACAGTTCTGGCACACACTTGCCTACATCAAATAAGGAAACCAATTTTATTTCCAAGGGCATGTGGATAACTACATGAGTCGCTTGACTCTGAAAAAGGCTGCGGAAAATTCTAAACCTGCCAAATCCAAGTTCTGCCACCGAATCATCCGAATTTGAAGACTTCGTATCTGATGAAGAACTTTGTCGGGATATCAAGCGTCTTGAATATTCGGGAGAATTGAACAACCTATCTCAATTCAGAAGAAACTTTCTTCCATCGGTGTGGCACCTGTATTCTCAATCCTGAATCGGTGCTTAACATCCAAGACTGTTGGAATCGATACATGTAGCAGCTCATTTCTTAAATTCTTCCACGGCATCGTCTTCAATCGTCGATATGACTTCACAATGGTGATATGGAACGAACTAGCAGAATTAGTTCATGCGAATAAATTTTCCTCAAAAGCCAGAAAGTTCATTTCGTTTCAGAGATTCCTTCAATTGATTATAAGGGCGATGATGCGATCGAACAAGGACGTACCTACAAGACTGGACAGTCCGTTTGGCTCGGATTACGAAATGCAATTTCGGATGATTTAATAGCCTATGCTGATAAAAGTGCTCAGTGCATATTAGAATATAGGCGAGTGATAGATCCCATAATTCAGCCAGAACAGGTTGAACTTACACCGTGATCACTCCATGCCTCAGTTGAGGGCGATGAGGGTCCAGAATTAGAAGAGAGATTTCAGGTACAAGGGGTACATGAACAGGGCACTGTGTTGAGAGAAAATGAATTTTAGAGGGGATTGGAGTGGGGAGACTCTAACAGCCACATACTTCATGTGACAGTACTTCCTCAACTTCATCAAGCTCGGAAGCTACTGAATCTGATACGGCTATTCATTCTGGAAATGATGAAGATGATGATGATGATGATAACAACGACGATAATCAAAATTTGAACGAAGCTAAATTCTCGAGCCTTCAAGATATTTCATCAGTGGATTTTGAGTTCGATGAAGACTTCCCTGACTTTGCCAAATTAGATCAGTTATTGGATGATATAAGGACAGACGAGGGTGTTTTAGTTGAAAATGGTGAGAGAAAGGGAAGAAGAAGAAAATGGTGAGGGTGTGTGTGGAACTTTAAAAGAAACATCAGTTCCAATCCAAACTTATACACGTAGCCGGACACCCAGATCTATTATCGACATTCATTCGTTGAATGTTTGCATTGAAGAAGACGTAGCTAGCCCAACTATGCAATTGTATACCTATCCCAACCACTCTATTACTTCTCAACAATTAATAGTTTCAAACAGTTACGGGGATGAAGCACATCTGCTATCTATTCCTAACTTGAAGGAACTAGATATTGAAAACAGTAGACATTTGCCCCAGTCTACTACTTCAATTGTGTATACTGAGAGTCTAGAGTCGACAAATACATTAGGTACACTGGAGTCAAGAGCATTTGTTGCTCTACCTGCTATTATTAGTGAACATGCTGGAACGACCAGAGTAGAGTCTTCTGACATTCTATGAGGACTGGTCAAAAGTCCTACCAGTGCTAACATTTTGCCAACACTGAACGTAGGCAAAACAGTTTATTCAACTGTTGATACAACTAGCAATCTGAGTTATTCAAGTGTTATCTTACCAAACTTCATGTCAAGGGAATATTTGAACGATACCCTAAAGGTTGTTCAGGATTCTTTATCGAAGGAGATTAATTGTCTGAAACATCTTCTACAGGGGAAGCAAGCAACCAGAGAAGAAACTCATGCTCCGTCGCCACTGCCTGCACCCCAACCTTCAACAGAGTCAAACTTATCGGTGGATGACCTCAAGTCGATGTTGTATTCTAAAATGCTTACTCATGAAAATTTAGATGCGGTGGATGCATATTTA
This sequence comes from Cynara cardunculus var. scolymus, assembly GCF_001531365.2. NCBI lineage: Eukaryota > Viridiplantae > Streptophyta > Magnoliopsida > Asterales > Asteraceae > Cynara > Cynara cardunculus. The sequence goes on from NW_020201675.1 coordinate 33,573, forward strand.
GTTGGTATGCTAAGACAGTCAATAGAGGATTCCCAAGTTGTTCGAGCCACAGAGTTCATCAATTTTCAGAGCATTGTAGTTTCAAGCCTCTCAAAGTTTGGATCTACAATTGCTTCTTCAACCCAGTCTATAGTCAACTTACAAAGCTCGATTGATACTTTGTCTGAAAGAGTGTCGATTCTGGAGAATACTTGCCGAGCTCAGGCTATCTCTCTTAAAAGAATACATGATGATCAGGACGATCCTTATCACCATGAGGGGGAGAACAAGAGACATAGAGTAGTTGAGACCTTGAGGGGTAATGAAGTATTGATGTCTGAAAAAGAGAATTCTGGGGAGCTTAACGATCAAAGTCTTGTTCAAGCTGGTAATAGTGAACAGAGTACATGTCTGGAGATGATTGTGATCACAGACCCAGGGATCGAGCCAATGGTTGAAAAGTTGGTGTTCTCTATAGTAGAAACAAGGATGTTGCTGGGTCTGTTAGCAAACGTGGGATTTAATGAAGTGTTTTCAAGGGAGATCGGTGGGGTTCAGGATTATGGAGCTGAAGTTGAAGATAATGATGACTTGGACGATTTGTTCTTTGATTTTAAAGTTGATATGGATGAAGATGATCCTATACTTCCATTTCAACCCGATTCAAAAGAAGTACCTAAACCTGTTTCTACCAAATTACTAAGTGCTTCTAATACGTCTTATGTTCCTCTAGCTGTAACTACTAGATCGTCAAGGAAGTATATACCTTTTGTTGTAAGGGTAAATATACCAGGGTTCGATTGGGGAAGAATCAGAAAGCCATACCGTGAAGACTTATATCCTGATATATTCGTTCATCATTGGAAAGCCTTGAGTTCTAATAAAATCTTGGGTATTCACAAGGAAACATGTGAATATCACAAAGAATACAAATATTACCTCAAAGCAAAAAAGACAACCCATCAGCTATGTACAAACCAAACACCAAATCGTCTCGATCAAAAATATTGAAGCCAGGAAACTTGTCAGTGTTTGGTACCTAGTATTCTACATGACAAGACAAGACGGTCAAGTTTGGAACTTTAGTGAAGCTGACTTTCCAAACCTATTCTTAGAAGACTTGGAGCACATGTATCATGAAATCCGTAACCAGACTGTCAGATTGGAAGAAGTTATCAGAGGGACTGAAGCTATCAAACGATACCTTAGGTGTCATATTAAGCTCTCTTCAGTAATTGATGTGCAAATGGGGTACGAAAGTAACCAAAATAATGTCAACCTGAAGAAGGCAGATCAAGAGTTAGAAGACATCGATGGCTACCCTCTGTACTTGATTCTTGAAGATCCGAAGTTCGGGGTGATATGTTAAAATTCTGATAAAGCTAAGAGGTTTCTAAGGTTCAACGAGCTAAACAAGTACTGTGATGGAACAATTAAGATTGTGAGGAAAGAACTAGAAGGTAGAAAGCCTCTAGATGACAAAGCTTCAAGTCATAACAAATTAAGTCTAAGGGAAAGGTTCTTACTGAATAGTGCTGTGGAGCTACTCGATGAGAAGATACATTATCAGAATGTTATAAGAAAGATGTGAGACGAACTTGGGCTTTAGAAGATCAAAATTTACAATATCTCATGTTTGAATCCAAAGGGAGAGAATGTTGGGTTTAAGTTTTGTGCTTTAAAGTTGTATTCAAGAAAGTTTCTCCTTTTGAATTTTGTGTTTGTAATCTGATAGTATAAATAGTTTTCCTTTCTTGTAATCTTGAGCTAATCTCATTTTGTAATCTGCTTTGAAGATTAATACAAAAATATTTGGAAAAATTCTCTCTCTTGATGTTCTTCAGTTTCTTATACTTTTAGTATTTGATTTTTGAATCTGATTAAAACAATATAGGAATTTCTCACACAATAAGAGAGAACTTGTGTATATATTTATTTGTGTGAGGGGTAAATGAGAGGGTAAGAGAGGTATTTATAGGTGAGATGAGAGAGAAAACGACACTTCGAAAAGATGTGCAATTATGATTTCTTATGCACGTCATTTTAGAGTGATTGGTTTGGGAAGAACAATGGACAACGTGGATCAGAAAGATGCACGTGAAATTAGTCGATTTATTTAAAAAAAATTAATGATGTCATAAAATATGACCGTTCATTAGATTTTTTCTTTTTAAACAATTTGATCATTGAATAAAAAAAGTGTTTTGTGATAGTTTTAAGTTTTTAGAAAGAAAAGATAAATAGACATACCTTGGAGAGAAAGATACATTTAACTTAAGAGTTTAGTATAGATTAAGATACACTGAATCATTTCACTTTCTAACACTAAGTGATGCTAAGAGCTGAAAGAATTAATTCTCAGCCTCAACATTCCAAGTTCGCTGACTATAAGATTGAATCTTGTTTCATCAAGCGGTTTTGTAAACAAGTCAGCTAGTTGGTACTCAGCGGGTACGAAGTGAAGTTCAATATCACCATTCATAAAACGATCTTTGATAATATTTGATCGCTATATAATTGGTCTTAGAGGGAAGTATAGGATTTTTTTGCAATGGCAATGTCACTGCTGCTATCATAATAGATAGGGATCTTAGAGAGCTGAAGATCATAATCACTAAGCTGATTTTTCATCCAAAGAATTTGGGCACAACAGCTTCAGCGGCTACATATTCAACTTCAACAGTTGATGTGGACACTGAGTTTTGTTTTATGCTTGTCAAGCTCACCAACTTTCCACCAAGAAGCACACAGCCTCCTGTGGTGCACTTCCTATCTATCTTGCATCCTGTAAAATCACTATATGCATAACATATTAGGTCGAAACTTGAGTCTTTGGGATACCAAAGGCCCAGATTAGGAGTACCCTTCAGATATCTGAAGATACGTTTTATGACAATAAGATGAGATTCTTTGGGTTCAGATTGATATCTTGCATAGAGACAGGTAAAATACATTATATCATGTCGGCTAGCAATAAGATACCGCAAGGAAATGATCATTCCTCTATAAGCGATAAAGTTTACAGGTTTCCCATTTGGGTCCTTGTTCAACATGAGAGGAAGAGCCATGTGAGTTTTCATAGATGAACTGTTGGTTAGGTCGAATTTCTTCAACATATCCCTGACATACTTACTCTGACTTATAAAAATGCCTTTATCATATTGCTTAATCTGAAGACCTATAAATTATGTCAGTTCTCCCATCATGCACATCTAGTATTCTTTCTTCATGCATTCAGAGAAATGGAAGCATAGAGAGAGATTAGTCGATCCAAAAATAATATCGTCAATATAAATTTGGACAAGAATGATGTGACCCGTAACTTTTCTAAGAAATAGGTTTTGGTTAATCTTTCCACAAACAAATTTCTTTGAGATGAGAAATGAAGAAAAGGTGTCATATTAGGCTTGAGGGGCCTGTTTTTAACCCATAAAAAGCTTTATCCAAACGATAGACATGAGTTGGATATTTAGGGTCAAGAAACCCTAGAGGTTGTTCAACATAAACTTTCTCTTGAAGTTTTTCATTTAGGAAAGCGTTATTTACGTCCATTTGATAGACTTTAAAGTCCTTATAGGCAGCATAGGCTTGGAAGAGTCGAATTGCTTCGAGTCTAGCCACTGGTGAAAAATTTTTGTCATAATCCTTCTTATTGTATCTATCCCTGAGCAACAAGTCGAGCCTTATTGCGGGTTACAATTCCTTGTTCATCCAATTTTTCGTGGTAGAGCACTCAATGGGCTAGGGTGGCCCCATTCGAATTTCTCGTCTCGTTTCGTCAGGTTGGATCTGTGACTCGCTCTTGTTACATTAGACCGATTTGGTGCCTATCACAGTTTTGCTAGATAAACATGGGAAAAGGTATTAGACTTTATTTCTATCAAACTCAATGAGTTCTTTTTGCAGAGCATTGACCCAGCTTGGATCAGTGTTAGCCTCATTGATTTTATTGGGCTCAACTAAAGAAATAAAGTTGACAAAAAGACAGATATTACCTAGACCTCAACGAGTCTGAATAGTTGCGTTTGGATCACTAAGAATTTGATCGATGGGATGACTTTTCGTCCATCACTGTGCTGATAGATGACATAAATTGTTATCTTATGAGTATGGAGGCTCAGGTATAGAAGATGAGGTTTCAATAAGAGATTCTTCATCATTAACTTGAATAGCTAAAAGAGCCTTAGTGAGAGATTCATCTACTGAGAGAGGTTCAGTAACTGAAGAAGATTCAGTAACCAAAGAATTAGTATTTGAAGTAGAAGGGGGTATATGACTAATGGGAACAAAAGCAATCCCTGAAGAGGATTCAACTTCGTTATTAGTCGTGTCAGGAATGAAAAATGGATCATCATCTTCTTTAGGGAGATCAGTGTTGCGTTGATTGCTGAAGGAAGCTTCAGGTTATCCATAATGAGATATCATCCAGTTATCTAACTCTTCTTCATCATCAAAGATGAGTTTAGAGTTAGCTGATTGAGATTCATCAAATGTGACATAAATAGTTTCTCTTATTGCTTGTCTTCTTTTGTTGAATACTCTGAAGGTTTTGGATACAAAAGAATATCCAAGGAAGATTCCTTCATCAGCTTTGGGATCAAACTTTACAAGATATTCTTTGTTGTTTAAGATGTAGTAAATACAACCGAAGGTGTTTAGAAAGCTTAGAGAAAGCTTTCTGCTATGGAAAAGTTCATTGGCTGTCTTTTTAATCTCTTAATGATCAGCGATCGATTTTAAGTAAAACATGCAATATTGACAGCTTCTGCCTAGAATTGAGTAGGGAGACAAGACTCGCTGAGCATAGATCGAGCAACTTCGATTATCATTTGATTTCTCTTTCCAGTGACCCCGTTCTGTCGTAGAGTTCTCACAATAGACAAATTGTGTGAGATTCCCTTGTTCTCAAGGAAGTTATCGATCGTACTATTTTTGAATTAAGCTCCACGATCACTTCTTATTGAATGCACCTTTATGTTGTTCAGTACTTCTATGCGCTTTATGAACAAGATGATTTCTGTAGGTGCATCACTTTTGGATCTAAGAAAGAAAACCCAAGTATACCTAGAAAACTCATCAACTATAAAGAGTGTGCATTTCTTTCCAGCTATAGATTGTATGTTGATAGGGCCAAATAAATCCATACGTAGTAGCTGAAGCGGAGAAGTCACTGAGGAGACTTGTTTTGATTTAAATTTAGCCTTCGTTTGCTTTCCTTTTTCACACGCTGAACAAAGATATTCCTTTGAAAAAGAGTGCTGAGGAAGGCCAGTGACGAGTTATTTTCTAGACAACTCGTTCAGCATCTTGAAGTTGAGATGAGAAAGCCGTTTGTGTCATAACCAATTGATATCTGATGAGGCTTTTGACAGAAAACAACTATTCTTAGTGAAGGGAGAATCCATGTTGATGACATATACATTTTCTTGACAATCTTGTTAAAATGAGTTTGTCATCTTTGTCAAAAACATAACATGTACTCTTGAGAAATTTAACTGTGAAATCTTTATCGCATAGTTGACTGATGCTTAGAAGATTGTGCTTCAGTCCTTTAACATATGCAACACGTATGAAGGTGGTTGCACCATTGGTTAATATACCAAAACCTTTGGTATATCCTTTTCCATTTCCTCCAAAGGTAACAGAAGGGCCTCTTTCATCTTTATATCCAGAGAGTAGGATTTTGTCTCCAGTCATATGTCTTGAACATCCACTATCTAGATACCCGATATCTTTGACTTCCTGCAAAAGAAAATATATTAAGTTTGTATTGGTACCTATTTCTCGATGGGTCCAGTAGAGTTAGAGATGAAGGCGTCATCTTTCTTCATGATACTGAAAGCTTTGAGTCAGTGGAAGTTTTCACTACACCAGAAGAAGAGGCGTCAATGATATTCTTTACATTAGTTGTTTTAATAACTTTTGTGGATGATTTCACTTTGGCTAACTTTTCAACCATAGTTACTTTCTTTACCTTAGCTGGTGACCTAGATATGGTAGTTTAAGGACATTTACTTGCAACATGAGTAGTCTCACCACAGTGACGACACTTCCTATGGCTGAAAGAAGCTTTAGGACCAAAAGAGTCAAGGCTTGAGAGCCTTAGATAAGAGGGACCCGCTCCAAGAATACCTTTTTTAATTGTTCGGGGGTGGGGGGACAACTGAATATTTAGATATCTTGGGTGAAAGATTTACTTTCACCTTAGGGCTTGATTTTTTAGAACATTCAGAGACCATTTTACCCGAGGTTGAAGGTTTACAAGATGAAGGAATTATAAAGGTTCTATTCAACTTCTGGTCCTTCTTGGATGGAGGAGGAATGCAGACAATGGTTTTACCTTTGTCTTTGCATTTTGAACTAAGAGAATTTCTTTCAAGAAGAGATTCAGTAGAGGAGTACTGAGAGGAAGAAGTATCAGGGATAGAAGAGATAAAAGTTCCAAACTTAAGCATGGACCTGTCACTGACACAATCTTCGTGATCATAAGAATAACCTAGACCACTCTTGATCTTGGCAGGAATCTGAGTGTTAATGATCTCGGTGGCCTTGATAGAGGCTTTTCACTATCCTTCAATGGTAGCCCTTTCAGCCTTGAGTTCAACAATTGCTTGCTCTCACTCAGAGATAGCCTCCTCGTATTCGATGTTGATTGCTTGGTTTATAATGACTTGGTGTTTAAGATTTTCTCCAATCTTAGTCAGCTCTTTGATCTTAGAATGGCTTTCTTCTAATTGTTCTTATATATCAAGATTTAGCTTTTCAGCTTTAGTTTTGCTATTTAAATCATTTTAAAGATCCACAGTCAGCATATCTAGTGTAGATAGGTTGTCACAGCTAGAAGTAGAAGGGTTATTCAAATTACAAACCTGAGTAGAGGTTGATGGATAGGGATCCCTGGAGGATGATGTCTCAGATGGTACATCCTTGACATCCTTGGCCATAAGACAAATATAGGCCATGTCTTCCTCATCTGAAGATGATTCGTCAGATGAGTTAGCTCAGTCATGTTATTCAGCGGTAAGTCCTTTGCCTTTATGCTGGAGATTCTTCATCTTTTTATACTTCTCCTTCAGTTTCAGATATTTGTAGTCTTTAGGCCTGAAGGAGGATGAGATGTTTGAAGATGGCTTCACAAATTTCTTTGACCTGCATTCACTTGCAAAGTATCCTTTGCGTTGACAGTTAAAGTAGTTAGCTGAGGCTTTGTCAGTAGGATTTAACTCTGGCTTGATAGTCAAAGAAGGAGATATACGGAAATCACTTTTGTGGCAAACCTTCTAGAAGAGTTTGTAAGGAGGGCCATAGACTCATCAAACTCTGATAAATCAACGTCTATTAAGTCCTCAAAGTTAGAAGGATCTAACTCAGTGATAGTAAGAGAAGGAGAAGAAATAAAAGAGATAGAAGGAGCAGTTGAAGGGGTTACAGAGATCAAAGTTAAAGGAGAGTTATTCATTTCTCTATAATCTTTGAGAAGATTCTTTTTCAATTGACAGGATTGCTCATAATAGAGCAATATCCCATAATTAGTGCTAAGGGAAGAGAGTGCATATCCTTAGACATCTTGAGACACATGGTGTAATTATCCGATGTTTCTAGCAAGTATTCTAAGAACTTTGTAAGGATCTCAGAGTTGGAATATTCTCTTCCAACAGTCCTTAAATCAATAAGAAGACAATTCAAACGTTGATGTACTTCAGACAAAGATTCAGATTTTCCATAGAGAAAACTTTCATATTGTCTTACTAAATTAATCTTCCTCGATTCTTGTACTTCAGATATACCTTCATATTGAACACAGAGAGTGTCCCACATGGATTTCGAGGTTCTTAATTTTATAACGGAGTGATAAACCTCGTTAGGAAGACACATGGTGTTGATCTTCTTTCTCATTGAATTGATGACAATCCCTTTTACCTTATACGAAGTATTATTGTTTCTGTCTTTCAGTTCCAGCGACCACCACTGAGTCTATTTAGTGATCACTGAGTCTATTTAGTGATCACTAAGACATGTATTGTAAATCCATCAGCGACAGCGATACTTCAAGAAGACAAAACTCACACCAAAGAACCTTCAGCGAAAGTCGAAGACTGAAACTGAAGAATAGAGACTAGCGTGTTTGTGGTCTGAAGCATCATTCAGTGATTACAACCTGGTCAACATATCTGTGAAGACTGCCCAAGCCTCAGCGAACGCTGAAGAGACCTTCAGGGTTATTCCAGTATTCAACGATCAAATGAAGCTTGTTGTGCAAGATTGTTTTTGTCTTGTCCTTCCACACACAAAGGACAAACCCATACCCTTTCTAGAGTATAGTATGGTACGGAGCCGATTAGTTGACTCTACTACCCACCAACTTCATGAAAGGATGTCTGCTCATGAATAGGCTTTATTACTATTCATTGTAGCAAAGGAGAAGTCTTTTTCTAAAATCTTGACGCGTGTTCAAACCCTTTTGCATTGCATTAAATGTGCATTTAATGCAATGGGTATAAATACATGTGTGTTATCTCCATGCAGAGATATCTAACCTTAATCCTTACATACATATGTAAAAGAACACACATACATCTAAGAACATTTACGCTTATCTTCAAGCAAGTTAGAAACCCTTTTCAAGTATTCTAAATAGTTCTTACCCAGAAAGAACTCATTTTCTTCTTAGTCTTAGTCAGCAAATCTTTTGTCTTTGCTAAGATCATTTGTGTGTTACTTAGATTGTTTAGATAGGTTATCTTTACCTAATCTTATTCCGTATACAATCTTGTAAAATATGTATTGATCCTTCTTTATCAATATATATTTTAAATTTGAAAAGTTTATTGTGATTGTATTCATCCCCACCCCCTTCTATAAATTGTTTCTAAATATCTTGTAGACCATAACGGGACCAACAAGTGGTATCAGAGCACTATTTTCATTTCTTGTTGTTTCGTTGTTTTTTTGCATTTTATTATTGTTGATACACTTTCTCAGTGATTTGATGATAATCCCTTTCACCTTGTACGAATTATTTATGTTTCTGTCTTTCAGTTCCAGCGATCATCACTGAGTCTGTTCAATGATCGCTAAAAACATGTAATGTAAATCTATCAGCGAAAGCGATACTTCAAAAAGACAAAACTCACACCAAAGAACCTTCAGCGAAAGTCAAAGACTATAACTGAAGATTATAGACTGGTGAGTACGTGATCTAAAGCGGTATTCAGTGATTACAAACATGTGTGAAGACTACCCAAGCCTAAGTGAATGTTGAAGAGACCTTCAGGTTAATCCAGCATTCAGCGATCGAAATAAGCTTGTTGAGCACGATTTTTTTTTGTCTTGTCCTTATACACACAAAGGAAAAACCTAGACCCTTTCTATATAGAGCCGATTAGTTGACTCTACTACCCACCAACTCCATGAAAGGATGTCTGCTCATGAATAGGCTTTTGTACTATTCACTATAGCAAAGGACAAGTCTTTCTCTAAAGATTTCACACGTGTTCAAACCCTAATGTAGTGCATTAAATGTGCATTTAATGCAATGGGTATAAATAGATGTATTTTATCTCCATGCAAAGATACGACTGATACTTACTCTTGAACCCTAACTTATGTTCATAAGTAAAAGAACACACATCTAAGAACACAATACGCTTATCTTCAAAAGCAAGTTAGAATCCCTTTATAGTATATTCTAAATAGTTCTTACCCAAAAAGAACTCACTTCCTTCTAAATCTCTTACAGCAAATCATTTCCCTTTGCTAAGGACTAGTGTGTAAATTAGATTGTTTAGATAGGTTATATTTACCTTATCTTTCCGCAAACAATCTTGTAAAATCTGTATTGATCCTTCTTTATCAAT
>NW_020201675.1:47658-51059 GCF_001531365.2 Cynara cardunculus var. scolymus
ATCCTCTCAGAAATCTAAGTCTTAGCTCAAGGTGACTGCTTCACCTAAGGACTCCAAATCCTCAAAAGTTCCCCCTAGAACTAATGAGAAGGGAACCCTTGGAGATTGTCCCTCTTCTAATCTAGCACTTCTTGGCCCTAAAGCTACCTTCAGCTATAGGAAGTGTAAACACTGTGGTGAAACTACACACATTGCCAGTAAGTGTCCTTCTGCCGCCAAGGCTGGTCCACCATCCAAGGGAAAGAAAGTAGCTAAGGCTGAGAAATCAACCAAAGAAAAATCAACCACTAAGGTTGCTAAAGCAACCAAGGTGAAGAAATCCATTGGAGCCTCTTCTTAAGGCTCAGTGAAGACAACTACTAATGCTAAGCCTTTAGTATCAGATGTTGTAGTTCCTACCACTGAAGCTTCTTCATCAGACTTAGTGAAGACATCCACTGATGCTATCTCTCTAGCGTCAGAGGTTGTTCCCATTTTTAATAATACCTCTCAAGGTTCAGTGAAGCCATCTGCTGACGCTGATTCTTCAGTTTAAATAGATGAAGCCTCTAAAATTGCTGGACCCAAATAGATGGGTACCAAAAGCATGTTTAAATTTTTCCCTTGTGCAAAAAGTCAAAGGCATTTGGTATCCCGATAGTGGATGCTCATGGCACATGACCGGAGACAAATCCCTGCTCATTAATTACAAGGAAGAAAGAGGACCTTCCATAACCTTTGGAGGTAATGGAAAAGGATATACCAGAGGTTTTGGTATATTAACCAATGGCGCAACGACATTCAGGCGTGTTGCATACATTGAAGGACTGAAGCACAACCTTCTCAGCATCAGTCAGTTGTGTGATAAAGACTACACAGTGAGGTTCTCCAAGAAATCATGTTATGTCTATGACAAAGATGATAAGGTTGCCTTGACCGGTTCTCGTCTAGATAATGTCTAAATCATAAATATGGATTCTTCTATCACTGAGAATAGTTGTTTCTTCTCCAAAGCCTCGTCATACATCAACTGGCTGTGGCACAAATGGCTTTCTCACCTTAACTTCAAGACACTCAGTGACTTGTCTACAAATGATCTTGTCACTTGTCTTCCTCAACACTCCTTTACAAAGAAATCTCTTTGCTCAGCGTATGAGAAAGGAAAACAAACAAGAGCTAGCTTTAAGTCAAAGCAAATCTCTTCAGTGACATCGCCTCTTCAGCTACTGCACATGGATCTCTTTGGTCCTGTAAATGTGCAATCTATTGCTGGAAAGAAGTATACACTTGTCATTGTTGATGAGTATTCCAGGTGCACATGGGTCTTCTTTATTAGATCCAAAAATGAAGCACCTGAAAAGACATTATATTGTTCATCAAGAAAATAGAAGTGCTTAACAACATTAAAGTACGATCTATTAGAAGTGACCATGGTACTGAACTCAAAAACAGTACTATGGATAACTTTTTTGAGGACAAGGGAATTTCTCACAACTTTTCTTCAGTGATAACTCCTCTACAAAATAGGGTCACTGAAAAAAGAAATCGAACAATCATTGAGGCTGCTCGATCAATGCTTAGTGAGTCCCATCTCCCTACAAATTTCTGGGTTGAAGTTGTCAACACCGCTTGTTTCACTCAAAAATCGATCACTGATCTTTAAAAGATTCAAGAAGACAGCCCATGAACTTTTCCATGGTAGAAAGCCCTCTATTAGCTTTCTACATATATTTGGTTGCACGTGTTACATTCTCAACAACTATGATCAACTAGGAAAGTTCGATCCCAAAGCTAATGAAGGAATCTTTCTTGGATATTGTTTAGTGTCCAAAGCCTTCAGAGTATTCAACAAACGCCGACAGATAATAGAAGAAACTATTCATGTCACTTTTGACGAACCTCAATCAGCTAATTCTAAACCCAACATAAATGATGACGAAGAATTAGAAAACTGGATGTTTTCTCATTTTGGACAACCTGAAGCTTCCTTCAGTGTTCCTCTCAACACTGAAGCCCCAAAAGCTGAAGATGATCCATTAATCATTCTAGTTGCAGCTAATCATCACAACGTGTCTTCTTCAGAGATCGTTGCAGTGCCCATTAGCTATGTTCCTCCTTCTACTTCAAACACTGATCAATCAGTGAATGAAATGCCTTCAGCATCTAAACCTGTATGAGTCGCTAAATCTGAGGCTCCTTTAGCAAATGTTCCAATCGCTGAAGAATCTACAGCTGAAGCCTCATCTTCTATTCCTGAACATCTATGCTCAGATGATAATCCTCTACCAGCTCAACGATGGACTAAAGACCATCATATTCATCAAATTCTTGGTAATTCAAGTGCAGGTATTCAGACTCGTCATGGTCCAGGTAATATTTGTCTCTTTGTCAACTTTCTTTATTTAGTTGAGCTCAAAAAAATCAATGATGTTATCTCAGACCCTAGCTGGGTCATTGCCATGCAAGAAGAACTCATTGAGTTTGATAGGAACAGAGTCCGGTACCTTGTCCTACGTCCATCTGTCAAGACAGTTATGGGCACCAAATAGGTCTATCGCAACAAGTTAGATGAAGAAGGTGTGGTAACCCGTAACAAGACTCGACTTATTGCTCAAGGTTATAGACAAGAAGAAGGGATCGATTATGACGAGACCTTTTCACCAGTGGCTAGACTCGAAGCAATTCGACTCTTTCTAGCCTTTGCTGCCCATAGAGACTTTAAACTCTACCAAATAGATGTAAAGAGCGCTTTCCTAAATGAAAAAATTCAAGAGAAAGTTTATGTTGAACAACCACCAGGGTTTCTTGACCCTAAGTATCCAAACCACGTCTATCGTTTGGATAAAGGTTTTATGGGTTAAAACAAGCTCCCCGTGCTTGGTATGATACCTTCTCCTCATTTCTCATCTCTGGGAAATTCGTCTGTGGAAAGATTGACCACACCTTATTTCTTAGGAAGTTAAAGGTCATATCTGTTGGATTCAAGATTAGAGCTTAAAAGTTGTATTCAAGTTTCTCCTTAGAATAGTTTTATTTGTAATATTTTAGTCTTTACTTTCCTAGTATAAATAGGAATTCCCTTGTAATTGTAATTAGTGCTTTTGTCATTAACACAAAAATCAAGATTTGSCTGATGTAATTCTCTCTCTCTCTCCTRATCATTACTTACATCATTCTTAGTGTTCTTATCAATCTATGAAGATCATATCAAGATTTGTATGAAATCTGGACTCCACAATTGGTATCAGAGCAAGCTRCAGYAGTTTGGATTTRAAGATATCCATTTTACACATTTTGCACGAATTTTTTWWWATTTTTTCGATCTGATTCATCACTGTTCTTCACTGTTCTTGATTTTTTTTCTGACCGGATTGGTTTTTGTGCCAAAACTGTTTAATCTTTGAGTGTTACTGTTCAAAATT
>NW_020201675.1:51557-52640 GCF_001531365.2 Cynara cardunculus var. scolymus
TTTTGATCGGTTTAGTAAGTTTGACTTGTTGATCGATTCATCTTTGTCTTTATACTTGTGCGGCTTATGTTCATATGTTGACCGGATTTCTAATCCGGATAACGTGTTAGTTTTGACCATCTCTTTGACCGGACTTGTAAACCGGACAACGTGTGCGGATTGCTAATCCGGACAAAAAAAAATTTTGTGCTTATGAAGTGTTGAATATGTGCTTATTACAGTTTACTTTTTATCAGATATATTTTTGGTAAACTGATCTTTTAAATTCAAACTTTGAACTGMADTBGATSCTAATTTTCATACAAACTACAAAGATGAGTTCAAAAGAAGCGATGGCTATTGGTACTGATACCAAGCCACCAGTACTTTTTAGAGGAGATTACAATCAATGGAGAGATAGATTCTTGAATTTTATTGAAAGATTGAAAGAAGGAGAACAGATCATGGAATCTCTATTAAAAGGTCCAGCTAAATACTATTTAGAGTCAGATTCTGATCCTGTACTAGGCGTTCCTGCACAGAGAGTACCAAAACGAAAAGATCAATATTCTCCTGAAGAAAAAGAGAGAGCACATGCTGACGTGCTTTGCAAATCGTACATGATGCAAGCACTGACCAATGATATATATACCARTATTGATAGCTACAAATCATCAGGTCATAGCATGTGGATTCAAATAGAGAAAATGATGATGGGTTCTAAAGTTGGAACTCAACTTAAGATCACTAACTGCATTTCTGCGTATTGAGGAATTCAAGGCTAGAGAGGGAGAAAGTCTTGATGATGTGTATAACCGTCTTGTCAGGCTACTGAATGAGCTTATGAAGAACAGTATCTCCAAAACTACTATCGAGATAAATATTAAGTTCCTTAACAATCTTCAACCAGAGTGGAAAACATTTGCAAATAATATCAGATTCAACAAACAGTTATMTRATATTGATATACATGAAATATATGAAACTCTGAAACAGAATGAACAAGATGTTTTGGAGATCTGTAAATCTAAGAAGAAGGAAAAGGAAGTTTATGATCCCTTAGCTCTTATAACTGAGAAAAAGGAAAAGAAGTATAAAAGCAGA
>NW_020201676.1:0-5011 GCF_001531365.2 Cynara cardunculus var. scolymus
CATCATCAAGACTTTCACCTTCTTTAGCCTTGAATTTTTCGTATGCTGAAATATAGTTAGTGATTTTCAATTGAGTTCCCACTTTCGAACCCATCATTATCTTTTCAATTTGAACCCACATGCTGTGACCTGATGATTTGTAACTGTCAATACTTGTGTAGATATCATTAGTCAGTGCTTGCATCATATAAGATTTGCACAACACATCAGCATGAGCTCTCTCCTTTTCTGCAGGTGAATAATGTTCCTTCAGTTTAGGAACTTTCTATGCAGGTAAGCCTGCTATTTTATCAGCTTATACTTCTATGAAGTATTCAGCAGGACCTTCCATTAAAGATTTCATGATTAGATCTCCTTCTTTCATTCTCTCAATAAAATTCAGGAATATGTCTCTCCACTGATTATAGTCACCACGAAACAGAGCAGGTGGCTTGGTATCAGTACCATTAGCCATTGCTTCTCGTGAACTCATCGCATCAAATTGTATGAATTAGGATCAACTGCAGTTCAAAGTTTGAATTAAAGAATCAGTTTACAAAAATATATCTGATAATATGTAAACAAAATTTTGCACTCATGCAACACTTAGTACAAATTATGTACACACACTTATCCGGATTAATAATCCGTTCAAGTTTATCCGGATTGGAAGTCCGGTCAAAAAGATAGAATATTCAACAAGTTATCCGGATTAGAAGTCCGGACAACAAACAACTTTAAATCGCTCAAAAGACTTCACCAGATTTTAACAAAGTATTCACAAATCACACGGRTTATGCAAAATCAAATACGGATAAAGCACAAAAATCAATTTGATTTAAAAATCTCAAATCGGAGGTTTTCAACACTTAGTCAAAATTCCAAAATGAAGATCGGACGTAAAAAGTCAACAAGTCAATAGTCAACTAAGTCAACAAGTCAATATACGTATAAGTCCTTTTTAAAAACAAATTGATGAAAAGTCAACAAAATAAATCGATCAAAAAAAATCAATATCCGTTCAATCACCAAGGAATATACGATCAAAGATATAAATCGCTCAAGTAGACAAACAAGTCTTACCAAGCAGATTGATTAAATCGATCAATAAATCGCACAAACCTTCAACGACTTACCAGTCGGATTATGTAAATCGGTCACAAATCCGTTCAAGTTACTTGAGACTTACCAGTCGGATTGTTTAAATTGCACACTTATCCGCACAAGTTATGAACGGTTTACCAGGAGGATTGTGTAAATCGTTCAAATATCCGCACAAGTGTTATCCGGATAACCTATATCAAACAACTAAAATCACACGGATGTTAAATCGCACAAGTGATAAGCGGATAATACCCTTAAATCGCACAAGCTTTAATCGGATTAATCTTCAACCAAAAACACAAACTTTCACACTTTTTACCAAAAATTTGGATCAAAACATGAAAAATTATGAGTTTTGAAGAAAATTTTCCAGAATACAAAATATCAATTTTCGATCAAAACTAGTTTAAAACTTGTTTAAAATAAAAAATAGTGTGAATTAAAGTTGTTCGAAATGTAAAAACGAATCTAGTAGTGTAAATCTTTTCAAATAACACTCAGTAAATGACCGATTTATGATCAAAAACCCAATCTGGAAGATGAACTCTCAAGAACAGTGATGAACAATATGACCCAGATCGATGAATCTTCAAAAAATCTTGAAAAATTGTGCAAAATCAGTTTAATCCTCTAATCCAAACTGCTGCAGCTTGCTCTGATACCAATTGTGAAGTCCAGAAATCAAACAAACATGATATGATCTTCAAGAATCAAGATGAACATAAAAGTTGAGAGAGAATTATCAAAGATTGATTAGATTGAGAGAGAAATTTACAGCTCTAATCTTGATTACAATTCTGCTAATGACTTGGTTAATGACAATTACAAAGGGAAATACTATTTATACTAGGAATAGTAAAACTACACTATTACAAAATAAAGCTATTATAAGGAGAAACTTGAATACAACTTTAACGCTCTAACTTGAACCCAACACAACCTCTTCCTTCTACACCCATATCAAGCCTACCCTTAACCCCTTCACCAACGCCTCGCACAACCCTATCCTTCACCATTTCCACACAACCAGAACCTATAACAAACCAACCATCGCCCCAACTACCACAAACCCCAACAGAAACCCATGCACCAGAAACCACGCAAACCCAAACCGAGCCAACCAATGAAACCATATCCACTACCCATATACAAACCCAAACTGAAACACAACCCCCAACTGATAAACAACCCTTAACCCATCAACCAGTGGTGCATGCAGATACTCCCTCTTCTTCAAGACAACTTCCACAAGGCCTGGTAGATGAAATCATACAGAGCATGGAGTCGATGAGGAGATGTCCTTAACTGCCGCCCAGGGAACCAGTCATGATGGAAAACATCCATCAATATATGTACCAAGACCGCGATGAGATTTTGTCCACAAACCCTCCAATCTTATCGCCTGAGTCTATGGACCTCTTACACCATCGATTTATCAGACAGACCACACAAGCACCCCAGGCTGTCTTTTCGAATGATGGGATAAGGAGAGTCATAGACTTGAAAGTAAAGACGTTTGCCAACTGAGCCATCCGATACATCGAGTTTACCATGGAGAGAGCACATGGGGCGTTTAGCGTGTTTAACAAAAACGACCTCATCAATCTCAATCCATACGACTCGATCGAGTTATACGCTTACACAGCTCAAAGGCGGGATCACGGCATAAGATTTGGAATGGCAAACCGAGTAGTTGTGAAGACGATGGAATCCCTAGTGAAACACAGAGCCAAAAGTGATTTTGAAATTGCTTTTAGGATAGGCATTGAAAGACTATCCTGCGCTCCTCCAAACGAAGACTTCCAGGGCCTGCAGGAGAAACGATCTGCCTCAGTTCTGACTCAACCCAAACTTGGACTTGTTTACAAGAATGAGTTCGGGGTTAAAAAATTCTTCAGACTGACTGAAGCCTTCAAGTATTCAACAAATACACTTGAATGGTTTTAGAAAATTATTAGAAAAAGACTGGGCAGAAACCATGTGCCTAGGGAAGCAGGGAGTCAGCTCATTCACGAGATATCGACAGTCATAACATATCAAAGACTACTCCTGCGCTTCAGAGAAATATACTCAGGTAGCTCGTGATGAGTTAAAAGTTTTTGTGTACATTTCCTTGATGTTTTTTTTATTCAAGTATTGTAAGAAATTTCATCATCCAATGAAAATTTGGAATTTGATGTTTTTCTACTAGATTAGTTTTTGTTCTTCACAAGTGTGTCTAGACTAGACTGTTATTTCATTACTTAGGGGGAGATTGTTAAAACCTACAATTCATAATGTAAAAGGTAATGAAAAACTATAAGTGATGAAGAACTAGAAGACCAATGAAGAGATCAAGGCAGAAACGACTAAATCTGGAATTCAACCAGAGGACCGATGGACAGTCCAAGGATACGATGGAAAGAGCATTCTCATCGATCCTCTGGTCATCAACACTTAGAAGATTTTCCAGCACTTCATCCAAACATGCAATGAAGATTTGAAGATAAGGATGAAATCATCATATCATGAATGACAGCTGGAGATGACAAATCAACAACTAGATTTCTAGTTTATCTTTAATGCTAAAGGTAATCCATAGAATAGATAAATGTTATCTGTTAATAGAAGATTACCTAAAGTGTCTCACTAGATAGTTATCTTCTCATTAGCTGATTAGTTTAAATAGGTGATCTGACCTATTCTAAAGAGTGTCGCTTTTATGAGTCACTTGAATAGCTTTACGTTCTTCCTATAATAAGAGTGAAACTTTTGAAGCTCAACACTGTTCTTAAATATTCTTATTTTTCTTCTTGAGCATTCATAACTTTCTTCGTTAAATCACTATAATTTGGTTATTCTTAACTAGATTATTAGTGTTATTGAGAGATCTGGGATCAACACATAAAAAGGGAACCAAACTAGACACTGATGTCTAACCCTCATTTGTATTTTTAAATATGTGTGCAGGTAATACCAATTATAATGATAGTAAAAGAAAATGGAAAATGTGAATTATTTCCTTATGAGCTTAGGTTTATGAAGATCAATTTGATGTGTTTTAAAGAATAGATGTTATGGATGCAAGAGCATGTACCTTGGAATTTTTGAGTTGTATATTTTGTGTAATATCCAGGTTATTTTATTGGTTTCTAATATTTTAAATCTTGTTTATATTAATATTATATAATATATATGGTGTTGTGTGTGAAAGTAGAGTTGGGAAGAGGCGGTTCCTGCCCTGGAAGAGTTCGGGTAGTGGCTTATAAGTTAGAACTTCTTTTAGAGCTAAGTGGGATCCATGACACGTTTCATGTGTCAAATTTAAGGAAGTGTCTAATAAACCCGGATGTAGCAGTGCAGTTACCTGAAATTTAGGTAGATGAAAAGTTATGCTATGAAGAAACCCCTGAACAGATTACTGACTACAAGGTAAAGAAATTACGAAATAAAGAAGTTGGGTTAGTAAATGTTCAATGGCATTATCACAAGGGACCAAACACCACCTGGGATTCAGAATCGGAGATTCGGATGAAATAACCTTATCTATTTACTTAATGGAATTCCGGGACGAAATTCTTTTAAGAAGGGAATGTTGTAATATCCGGGTTATTTTATTGGTTTTTAATATTTTAAATCTTATGTTTATATTAATATTATATAATATATATGGTGTTGTGTGTGAAAGTAGAGTTGGGAAGAGGCGGTTCCTGCACTTGCTATAAATAGCAAGTGCATATGAAAGGAATGGTAGTTATTTGTTGAATATTTTAGGGAGAAAAATCAATTGAGAGTAAAGACTGAAGGAGGATTTGCATATTTGAAGTCAAAACTCACAATCAAAGGTGAGTGTATTAAGCTTTGAGTATTATTTGTTTGCATTCAATTCTGTAGTTATTGGAACTGGTTATTATGATATTGTGTGGATTCTCCTTAAACCGGACAAAGG
>NW_020201676.1:5761-9204 GCF_001531365.2 Cynara cardunculus var. scolymus
ATTATATATGATTGATATAATCTGAGTTATGGATAGACTTGAGGATAAATGTGTTATTATGTTTTGATTATGAAAATAATCATGTGTGTTTAAATGTGACAGAAAAGGTCATATACTGAAAAATGGCAGATAATCTCAATCAATCAGAAAGGACCTCTACTGGTTATGGAAGAGGTCGGGGAAGAATAAATGTAACACAAGGAGAGGACCCGAAAAATGTGATGACGCTAGAAACACGAAGTCGTAGTAGGGGTCGAGGAAGAGGTAGAGGTATTAGACAAGAACATGAACTGTCGGTTCAAGAAAGTTCAATGTCTGGTTATGGAAGAGGAAGGGCAAGGGGTGGACACAATGTTACTGATCCCAGATTTATTACCCAAGAAATGTTGGCAGCAGAGTTGGGAAAGTTCCAAGAAAGTTTGGTGAATTTGTTGGGGTGTACAACCCATAATAATCCAGAAGTGGTAAGAAATTCTGATTATCAGGAGGAAGCCAGAGCTAGTACATCGGTAACTGTTACATCTGTACCCCTTACTTCATCCTCAGTACAAAAAGGAGGAGATATCAAAAGGTTTCTTGCTTGTAAACCTCCCATGTTTTCTGGTGAGCGTGATCCTGTTAAAGCTATGTGTTGGCTTAAGAAGATAGAGCTGAGTCTACAAACCAGTAAAAGTGCAGAAGAGGATAAAGTTATGTTTGTTGTGTCACGTCTGAGATCAAGTGCTTTATACTGGTGGGAAGTCCTGTCCAGGTCGGATCCGAACATTTTGAAAACCATGATTTGGTAAGAATTTGTGGTTAAGTTTAAAATGCAGTATTGTCCTAAAGCTGCAATAAGAAAGTTGGAAGATGATTTCCTCCGTCTTGAGCAAGGAAACATGTCAGTCCATCAGTATACAAAAGTTTTCATGGAACAATCTAGGTTTGCTGAAGCCTATATAATATCTGAAAACAGTAGGGTGAGAAAGTATATCTGGGGATTGGAGTCGAATCTTCAGAAATATGTAATATCTAGGAATCCGACAACATTTCAAGCGGCAGTTGATGTAGCTGAAATTCTAGAACAAGACATTAACCGACAACCACAAGAAAAGGTTGGAGAGAAAAGAAAGGGGAAGCTACAGTAACTAATTTTCGTAGACCGAGGTTTATGGAAAATTTGAATCGACCAGTCTTAAGGTTTGCTGATAGGGCGTGTACCCGATGTCATAATATATATCAGGGAAATTGCAATATAGAATCTCGAGTATGCTCTAAATGTCAGGAGCCAGGACATATAGCCCGAGACTGTCGGATGACGCGGAGGTGTTTTACTTGTAATTCATCTCAACATGTAAATGCCGATTGTCCGCAAGCAAAGAGTCGAGCATTTGTTTTTGCTGGAGGTCGGCGATCTGGATATTCTAGGGGTCGAGGATCTGGGTATGTGCCAACAGGTCGTGGGCAAATGGATAATCATGTTAGTCCAAGTGGACGGGTAGGGATAAGAAAGGCAGAGTCTAATGTTAAAGGGAGAGCCTTTCAGATGACAAGAGGCGAGGCGGAAGAGCACCCTGAAGTGGTAACAGGTACATTCCTCGTTAATTCAGTATGTGCCAAAGTTTTATTTGATTCGGGTGTAAATCGTTCTTTTGTGTCACCATCGTTTGTTAACTGTGCACATTGAGAATTTGAAGTATTAAGTGAAGATCTAATTGTGGAAACAGCAAATGATAGTGAAGTTTTGGTTAAGGAAAGAATTGATGAATGTTTTATAAGTATAGAAGGATGTGAGGTGCCTATACAGTTATTTCTTTTGCGTTTAAGGGAATTTGATATAATTATAGGCATGGATTGGTTAGCTAAAAACCAAGCCAATATAGTCTGTAATGAAAAGATGATTCATATAGACTTACCCGAAAAAGGAAGAGTTGTGATTTATGGAGATCGGCTGGATCGTTACTCTAGCCTAATTTCAGTTCTAAAGGCTAGGAAGTATGTACAGAAAGGATGTGTTAGTTTTCTTGCATATGCTATAGATATGAAGAAAGAGAAGAAAAAGATGGAGGATATTCCAGTTGTAAGGGAATTTCCTGAGTTATTTCCAGAAGATTTGATAAGTCTACCTCCGGACCGAATGATAGAATTTCAGATTGAATTACTTCCTGGAGTAGCACCTGTTGCACGTGCACCATGTAGATTAGCTCCTTCTAAGTTAAAAGAGTTAATGTCTCAATTGAAAGAATTATTGGATAAAAGATTCATTCGACCAAGTACTTTTCCGTAGGGTGCACCGGTGCTTTTTTTGAAAAAGAAGGAAGGATCAATGAGGATGTGCATTGATTACCGCGAGCTGAAGAAACTGACAATCAAAAATAAATATCCTCTCCCAAGAATTGATGATTTGTTTGATCAATTGGTTGCGGCTACTTACTTTTCAAAGATTGATTTACGATCTGGTTATCATCAATTGAAAATTCGGAATGAAGATGTGTCGAAAACAACATTCCTTACACGTTATGGTCATCATGAATTCCTGGTTATGCCATTTGGACTCACAAATGCGCCTGCAGCCTTTATGGACATGATGAATAGGGTGTGCCATCCCTATCTTGATAAATTTGTGATTGTTTTCGTTGATGATATTTTGATATATTCTCCGTCGGAAGAAGAACATGCA
Organism: Cynara cardunculus var. scolymus; assembly: GCF_001531365.2. Taxonomy (NCBI): domain Eukaryota; kingdom Viridiplantae; phylum Streptophyta; class Magnoliopsida; order Asterales; family Asteraceae; genus Cynara; species Cynara cardunculus. The sequence goes on from NW_020201676.1 coordinate 8,421, forward strand.
CATCATTTGAGATTACTTCTGGAATTGTTGAAACAAGAGAAACTGTATGCCAAGATGTCAAAATGTGAATTTTGGCTGCGAGAAGTTCAGTTTTTGGGGCATGTTATCTCAAAAGAATGGATTAAACTAGATCCACTCAAAATTGAAGCTATTGAAAAATGGGAAGCTCCAAAGACTCCAACTGAAGTCAGAAGTTTTCTTGGATTGGCTGGGTATTATCGTAAGTTTATACAGGATTTCTCCCGTATAACTACTCCATTAACGTAGCTGACCAAGAAGAATGTGAAATATGAGTGGGATGAAGCACAAGCTCAGGCTTTTCAGATATTGAAGAATAAGTTATGCAGTGCACCAATTCTATCTTTACTAGATGAAATGGAAGATTTTGCAGTTTATAGTGACGCGTCAAAGATGGGTTTGGGTTGTGTACTAATGCAATGTGGAAAGGTAATAGCTTATGCTTCTAGACAGTTAAAAGATCATGAAAGGCAGTATCCTACTCACGATATGGAATTGGCGGCAATAGTGTTTGCTTTGAAGATATGGAGGCATTATTTGTATGGAACGAAATGCCAAATTTTCACAGATCATAAGAGTTTGCAACATTTGTTCCATCAGAAGGATCTGAATATGCATAAGAGAAGATGGTTGGAATTGGTAAGTGATTATGATTGTGAAATTTTGTATCACCCAGGAAAAGCAAATGTAGTAGCAGATGCATTAAGTCGACAAGAGAAAAGTGGAACCATTAAAGCTATAGCTTTACGAGTTGAGTTATTACCCA
>NW_020201676.1:9599-13054 GCF_001531365.2 Cynara cardunculus var. scolymus
CGTCCTTATGGTAAGTTGCAATCTTTAGAAATTCCAATTTGGAAGTGGGATCATATCACTATAGATTTCATAACCAAATTGCCAAAAACATCAAAAGGTTATGATGTTATATGGGTGATAATAGAACGGTTATCCAAATCTGCACACTTCTTACCTATGAAAGAATCTTATCCAATGGAAAGATTGGGAAAACTATATATTGATGAGATAGTAACACGTCATGGTGTTCCTCTATCAATTGTTTCGGACAGAGATAGTTGATTCACTTCTATGTTTTGGAAAAGTTTCCAAAGAGAAATGGGTTCGCAAATTAAGCTAAGTACAGCTTATCGCCCTCAGACTGATGGACAAAGTGAACGAACTATCCAAACTTTAGAAGATATGCTGAGAGCATGTGTCATTGATTTAGGATCATGGGATAGTCATTTGGCTTTGGTGGAATTTGCGTACAACAATAGCTACCATTCAAGCATTCAGGCAGCACCTTTCGAGGTACTGTACAGACGCAAATGTCGAACTCCTTTGTGTTGGAATGAAATAGGTGAAAAACAGTTAGCTGGCCCTGAGTTATTTCAGCAAACTGCAGATAAAATTGGACTAATACGAGAACGGATGAAAGCGGCACAAGATAGACAAAGAAGTTATGCAAATAAACGTCAGAAACCGATTGAATTTCAAGAAGGTGACAGAGTGATTATAAAAGTATCACCTTAGAAAGGAATGGTACATTTTGGAAAAAGAGGGAAATTAAGTCCTAGATATGTTGGACCATTCCTTATCACTGGAAGAGTTGGGGAAGTAGCTTATAAGTTAGAACTTTTTTTAAAGCTAAGTGGGATCCATGACACGTTTCATGTGTCAAATTTAAGGAAGTGTCTAATAAACCCGGATGTAGCAGTGCAGTTACCTGAAATTAAGGTAGATGAAAAGTTATGCTATGAAGAAACCCCTGAACAGATTACTGACTACAAGGTAGAGAAATTACGAAATAAAGAAGTTGGGTTAGTAAATGTTCAATGGTGTTATCACAAGGGACCAAATGCCACCTGGGAATCAGAATCAGAGATTTGGATGAAATATTCTTATCCATTTACTTAATGGAATTCCGGGACAGAATTCTTTTAAGAAGGGAATGTTGTAATATCCGGGTTATTTTATTGGTTTCTAATATTTTAAATCTTATGTTTATATTAATATTATATAATATATATGGTGTTGTGTGTGAAAGTAGAGTTGGGAAGAGGCGGTTCCTGCACTTGCTATAAATAGCAAGTGCATATGAAAGGAATGGTAGTTATTTGTTGAATATTCTGGGGAGCAAAATCAATTGAGAGTAAAGACTGAAGGAGGATTTGCAGATTTGAAGTCAAAACTCACAATCAAAGGTAAGTGTATTAAGCTTTGAGTATTATTTGTTTGCATTCAATTGTGTAGTTATTGGAACTGGTTATTATGATATTGTGTGGATTCTCCTTAAACCAGACAAAGGCTGACCAGATTTCATCTAAACCGGCCAAGTGTTGTCCGGATTAAATTCTAAATCGTTCAAGAGATGTTCGGATTAAACTAAACCGCTTAAAGGGACATGATGACCGGATTAATCTCCGGACAATGTTGTCCGGATTAAATATCTGGATGATAAATCGTTCAAGGCATACCATATTGATATCCCAAGTGTTTGTCCGGATATCATATCCGGACAAGATTGACTGGACTACAAATCCGGTTAATGTGTTGAAGTATTTTGAGATGTAATGGCGGGGTAACCGCGAGAGAGATGAAATGGCAGTGTAACCACAAGAGAGATGAAATGGCGGTGTAACCGCGAGAGAGATGAAATGGCGGTGTAACCGCGAGAGAGATATAATGGCGGTGTAACCGCGAGAGACATAAATAAGTTTATGTATCAAAACAAGTTTGATTCTGAACTGATTGTTTGGACAGTATGTTGTTTGTTTGAGAATTATACACTCACTAGACCTTTTTGGTCTAACGCTCAGTTGTTGGAATAACTTGTTTTGCAGGTCATCATACCTCGCAAGATAAAGGAAAGGGAAAAGTTTAGAATGAATTGTTTAGATATTCAAAATGTATTTTAAGAAAGTTTTTGTTAATCTGTATTTTGTAAACGATGTTATATTTTGTGTTATGAGTATGATGATGTGGATTATCTGTACATAGAATATGTGGGTTGTTAAATTTTGTATTGTAGACTCTTATGTTATGGACCCTTGTGGGCTTAAACATGTATTCTATGAATGAAATATGTGTTATATGCATTGTGAGATTTGGGGGTGTTACAATATAATACTCCCCCTTATGATGAAATGAGGTGCATTTGCATCATACACCAGAATGAATGAATCTTTAAAGGTATGCCGTCAATTCATAAAATTGTAAGCAGATCTTTGCAAATCCACTTGTATAATCTTTTTAGATTAAGAATATGGGAAAAAAATAACCAATTTCAACTTATGAAATTGTTTTCAATCTTATAAAAAGATTGGTCTGTGAATATAACAGATATATTCAGTACAACGAATGTACTTCATAAATGAGACTTTTTGAGGTTCATCTTACTAGGAGTTCCATTCAATCATTGATAGCTTAATAATAGCATATATATGAATGTTACAGCAAAATAACATATAAAATGCAAAATTTGTGTAGTGTGAAAGAATAAAGCAACATATGCTTCTAATTAGGCCCAAAAAGATAAACCGTATGGACTACACAAATTTATCAGACTCAATTCGTGATCAAAAAGACTTGAAGGGGGACATATATCCTTCTTTTTCAAAATCAATTTTCTCCGAATGAGAAACTGATAAAACGTGAGCTGCATGCGCCAAGTGTTATTGTTAGTTTTATTATTCATCTCTTCTAAAAGTATAGAAAAAGTATTCTACAAGTCTTGATAGAAGCATATCTTCCACAGAAGACAACAGAGGACCAACGACAGAAGCCTGATGTTCGAGCAAATAAAGTGTGACAGAACCTCTGATGTCTCTCACAGAGGTTCTGAAAAATGGTCATCTGTCAATAAGAACAAGCAAGTCAATTTTTGCAAAGCCTCTGAGATGGCTCACAGAAGGTCTGCGGATTTCGTCTTCTGTGAAGATCCTCTTCCAACTGTTTTTCAATGGTTATTAGCTGCATGTGCTTCTCACGTGACTAGGACTTAATCGACTTTATTTGGATGACTTAGATGATTTCACGCGTCAAGATCTTGTCAGTAAGGTCGTTAGGAACTAGTATATATAGCGGCTAAGGCCTTTGTAATTTGTGTGCTTCCGTATTGTAATCGTCAATTTTCCATTGAATTAATTGAAAAACCTTTGAAGCTATTTTCCTGTGTTCATCTTCTTCATCATCTTAACTGTGTGTTCTTGGTTTTATTACTCTATTCTGTTCTTATAATTGTTTCCGCTGCACTTTAATCGTCTTAGAGTTCA
>NW_020201676.1:15210-17823 GCF_001531365.2 Cynara cardunculus var. scolymus
TAGTTAACAGGTTTATCTTGCAGAGACTTGCAAGGTTTGAGGGGGAGTATGTGCTTAAAAAGAATAAAACCTTTTGAAGAAGCAAAATGTTTTTTATCACAGAAGTTTTTTCACAGATCCTCTGTGATAGCTCTCAGAGGCTCTTTGAACGGATTCTCTGTCAATACTTCTTTAAGGATTTATATAGTTTTTAGTTCGAAGGGGAGCCATGGAAGCTGGCTCATAGGGGGAGTTTTGAAATGAAAATCAAAACCTCAGAAGGTGCCAAAACTTTTGAAGTATCTTGTTCTCAGAGGTTAACTCATCAGAACCTCTGACGCTTCTATCAGAGGCTCTGTGGGTTTGAACTGAGCAAGTACTCATCTCTCTGAGGATTTGAACTGAGCAAGTACTCATCTCTCTGAGGATTTTCAAACCGTTTAGGTAAATAAAGGTGTAACATGCTAGAAGACCCCATACATATCACAGAGGCTCTATTACCCTTAGGCATCTGACAGAACTCTCTTATAGTTCTCTATTATTGATATGGTGCGCGTGGTTCTGTGGATAAGGGTTAAAGCAAATCACGCGTGCATCAGAAACGGGGGCGCACGTCATCAATCGTGCGTCTTCCCAACATTGCGTGTCATATTTTTGATTCGTCACTCCCTATAGCCACTCATCACATTTTTTCTCCTAATAAACAGTTCCCATTCAAAATCCATCACTATAAATACCCATTCCCCCCAAAACGTAAACCTTTACATTACTCCTTACTCCGACGAACCTCAAGATTTCCGGCAAAACCTGCAAATATGTCTTCTAGTTCATCCGCCTCCGCTCAATCTGTAAATGTCTAAAGCGACAACGAAGTAACCCAATCCCAAGCACTAACTTCTCATGCTCTATCATTTTTCCAAAATCGATACGAGAAAGTGGTACTGGTAATGAAACCTAACAATTATTTCTTCGCTCCATCTCAATCTGGCATCCCTGAATATACGTATCCCCTCCTTGAAATTCTTTGTAACCATCCTCTATACTTTGCTCTCTCAACAACTAAACCTATACCAGAAACATATATTACCCAATTCTTGCTAAGCTCATATATAACTACTCTGAATAATTATGGATTAAGTATCGTAGGCTATGCTTCACACCCGACGGTCAAATTACTTATTCCAATGGAACTAAATGTATCTACCCTTCGAACAGCCCTGCACCTACCCTCCATGGCAACTCTCAATTTGGATACCTTCGCCCCAACCCCAACAGACGTCGAACTAATTCAATTCCTTGAAATTCACTCCTACTCTGCCAAGACTAAAATTGTTAAAAGGACTGAATTCAAACGAAAAGGCTTTCCCCCAATTTGGAACACTCTGTTCTCGATAGTGAATTGCTGTCTAATAGGGAAGGTCAGCAGCCATGACCAAGCCTCACACGCCATGCTTTCCATTGTATATGGAAATCTATTTCAACCTGCCCCTTGATTACGCATAGCTCATCTTCGAAGACATGGTGGGATTAATGAAAAAGAAGTGTGCTACTCAGAGGGGTGAGAAGTCCAAGGTGAAGGCACAAAAGAAGGCCAAAGAGGACCTCAATCATCCAAATCTAATCCTACAAAGGTTCTTTGGTTTGGTCTTTGGCGATTTCATAGCAGAGAAGCTGCCCTCTGCAGAACCAAATGCTCGACTGTATCCAATGAAGGAATTCCACCCCACAGAGCATGAGCTAGGGTACAGAAGCCCATGACCTCTATCAAAAGCCATGCTCAAATACCTTAGCCACGGAGATAGGAAAGCGTACAGACGAGGATACAGGAGGCCAAAGCCTGTCCCTGAAACCCATCCACGCATAGGTATCCCCTTAGGAGAGAAAGTGCAAAAAATGAGGGTTGAGGGAAGAAGGGTGGAGCCTGCAGAGGCTAGAGAGGTGAGTGAGGACAGACCGAGAGTAGTAAGTCCCCCACAAAATAAAAAGAAGACAAAGAAGCCTCAGAAGGATGTTGACTCTTCTGAGAAAAAGAAAGGGAAGAAGAGATCCACAGAAGAAGAGGGTCCAAGCAGTCCTCTGCAAAAGCCAAAGAAGAAGAAATCGAAGAAGGCCCAACCCGCAGAGGTTGAGGTCACAGAGGCTGTACTCCAAGAAAGCCCAGCAGAGGCTACTCCAAAGCGCAGAAGGGTGCGCAAGGTTGTTCACGAAGAGTCCCCAACAGAGCAGATACACGGTGTAATCTTCCACATCCAACAAGAGTTTAAAGCGCCCACAGAGGTAGCGGATCTGGGTACAGAAGTCGTAATAGACAACGAAGAAGAAGAATTGGAGTTAGGTGAGGGAGAAAAAGATGCCGAAGGCACACACCCAAGCCCCTCTCCTAGTGCAACCCATATTTCTAGGGACCCTGTTTTGGAGGGAACCCCTATTGAAAAAATCATGCACACGCTGAGCCCTAAACCAGCAAACCTCGCAGAGGACATTCTTTCGTCCTCTATCGAATGCACAGTCCGGGAACCACAATCTACTCCAACATCCTCTCAAAAGGATGTTGGTTTTACAATAAGAGTCCATTCGCCCAAGGACTCGTCACAACCCAGAGAGGCATCTGTTGCCCCTCCACACTTGAGTGAA
>NW_020201676.1:18868-34544 GCF_001531365.2 Cynara cardunculus var. scolymus
AAGGGGAAAGGCAAGGGTAAAGCAGTAGAGGAGTCGCCACAGAAAGGCTCAAGCTCTGAATCGCCAGAGGAGATCAATGAAGAAGAGTATGATGACCCAGATCTAGTTCGAGCTCTAAAGGCGTCTTTGGCAGAGGCACAGGCGAGAAAGGGCAGAGTCCCCATCCTCAGAGTTAGAGAAGGCTCATCTTCCGAACTCACGAAGATACCAGAAGAAACGTCCATGGTTACGTTTGACGCTCTGGTAGGAACTGTCAAGCCTATCCTACTAGAGGGGGTCTACCCAGAGGCCTATACTAGAAGAAGAATCAAGAATGCCATAATCAGCCACGGTGGGGAGGGTATCTGAGATACTTGAATCTATGAGCAAGATTCCTATGCAGAATGTACGCATAGAGCCCGTAACCACTGTTGAGGAGATTCTGCGGTGGCATTACTCAGCTGTGGACACAAAGCCCCCTTATGACCCAGAGCTTACAGGTATGCCCTCTACAATTGCAAAGTTCCACTTCTCGAAACTCACAAGGCCACCAGAGCAGGTCTTCTCAGAGCATGTGATCACTTCTCTCGAAAACATATCTCCACGCATAATGCTAAAGAAGACCGTGCTATATGCTCAATATGTGGTAAAAAGGGATGACAGCAACCTATATACTTTCACAGATGCTGACCTCCATAACCTCTGTGTATTTGATCTAATATTCCTTCACAAGATATTGAACAAATACATGGAGAGGAGGTCAACATATTTGATTTCTCTCAAAAGGCTGATTGAGGTAATGCGCGCTCAAGTCAAGTTCTACAGCCAGAAAGATTTCGACATCGCGATGAGGTTGGCCCAGCCAGAGCTAAAAATTTTCCCTCCAAATAACAGACCAAGTTGGCTGCTTAGATTTCATCCCAACACCATTGTCCACAATCCCATCTTTGGGTTTGTATTCCTGGACAAGGATGAAATTCTAAGGTTCTTCGATCCCAAAGAGACACACAAATATTCAACAGAGTCTCTTGAGTGGGTGTTCAACCTAGTGGTGACAGAGGTGCATAGAGGGCATTTAAGGGCGGATGAAGTGAACAACCTTCTRGAAAMGATCAARGTTCAAGTCTCCTTCAGAGAATGGATATTCAAAGTCTACAGAACCATCAAGTCTGATCTGCAATTTGCCGTAGATGACTATCCAGACTCTGCTGTGGATTAATCTCTTGTAATAGTATAAGCCTGCACTATTTTTTATTTCGTTCATTTATGTAATTCTTTTTCAGAGGATGAGTTTAATCTCCTCTTGTATTATTTCATTAGTCAATTCTTGTAACCTTTTGTCCAAAATTTACTTTTTCATACTTAGGGGGAGATTGTTAGCTTTATTMTTCATCTCTTGTAAAAGTATAGAAAAAGTATTCTGCAAGTCCTGACAGAAGCATATCTTCCATAGAAGACAACAGAGGACTAACGACATAAGCCTGATATTCGAGCAAGTAAAGTGTGACAGAACCTCTGATGTCTCTCACAGAGGTTCTGAAAAATGGTCCTCTGTCAAATATAACAAGCAAGTCAATTATTGCAGAGCCTTTGAGATGGCTCACAGAGGGTCTGTTGATTTTGTCTTCTGTGAAGATCCTCTTCCAATTGTTTTTCAATGGTTGTTACCTGCATGTGCTTCTCACGTGACTAGGACTTAATCGACTTTATTTGGACGGCTTAGATGATTTCACGCGTCAAGATCTTGTCAGTAAGATCATTAGGTACTAGTATATATAGCGGCTAAGGCCTTTGTAATCTGTTTGCTTCCGTATTGTAATCGTCAATTTTCAATTGAATGAATTGAAAAACCTTTGAAGCTATTCTCCTGTGTTCATCTTCTTCATCATCTTAACTATGTGTTCTCGGTTTTATTACTCTGTTCTGTTCTTATAATGTTTCCGCTGCACTTTAATCGTCTTAGAGTTCATTCAGAGTAACAGATCAATATCAAAGCTGAATTTACAGGTCCAACAGTTATTGAGACATTTATCTATTAAGATATAAATGAGTAGCTGGTGGGGTTGTGACAAGAATTGGCCTAGGCTTTGCCTTTTTCAATATTAGTCACCAAATAATTGAGAACTAATAGATTTCGTGGTATGCCCGGATTTTAGAGGTTAGAACAGGATTCTTTTGATCTTTGAATCCTGAAACAACTCCCATCAATTCTTTTGGCTCACAACAACTACCACTCTCATTTTCCATTTTATGTTCTGCACACAAACCCATGTTGTATTAAAGCTCACACAGATATGGTTGTCCTCTTGGGTAGGTCTGTTGATTCTAACATTCCATTGAGGTGTTTATATGAAACACTCAAGTCCCACCTAAATATAACAGTGTAAGCATAATTAATCATAAACAGTTGATCTTCAAATAAGCTTAAAAGATCAAATAAAAATTGATCAAGAAAAATGTAGCGTTTAAGCACAATCAACAAGCGAGGAATGATGTACAAAATTAGATTATTCAGAATATGCGGGAGAAATGAATGAAGATCTGTAAGTACATGCTTACAGATTCAGAATATCAAAGAATAATGAATTTCTATCAATCAAAGTAAAAAAAATTAGAAAACAACGTTGAATACAAACGAGTGTATTATCACCGAAAATGATTTTCATTTAAGGGACGTGATAATAACAGTTTGAAGAATAGCTAAAACAGGTATTGAAATTATGTACGACGAGAAATTACTCAAGTAAAATCTCAAGAAATACCTACTCAGAAAAGATACTCGTTTCAAAAACAATTTTCTTTTCAAACTCTTATCATAAATTTATCAAAAACTCTTATCAAACTCTTATCAGAAAACTCCCCCTATAAATTAGACTTAAGTAATTTTCTTTTAAGCTAAAAAACCAAAAATGAAAACATTTTGGTTCCGGTTCTGAACTGATAAGCCATATACATTACAGCTCGGGTTCTGAACCGTTTTGTTCAGAAACCATATACATTTCAGCAAAGGTCCTAAACCATTTTGTTTAGAAACCATATTCAGACAGATTACACACTCCCCCTGCATAAGTGCATCATACAAATGATCTTCTTATCAGCACAACATATGCAACACCTGCAAACAGATCAAGCAGATTTTTATACCTAGACAAACTTGGGTCCTACGTGGTTAGTATTGGGTTTGGGTATGTTGTAACTGCCAAACCATCTATTTCTATTAGACATATTCTTTTTAGCACTTTTAACAGGTAGATCGGATAAACAATAAGATCCATACCAATTGTCATACCTGTTAAAATGATTTCAACTGTTCTAATAGCTGTTGTCTCCATACCATCTGCTATACTTTTTCCTATTGACAAAATCAGTGGTTCTGCTTGTTGAGCACATGATTCTTCTCTTGCTAAGATTGATCAGATCATTAGTGGATCTCCTAATGCAATGAAGAGCAGGGTTAGTAACCCTAGATTTATGAGACAAAGCAGAATCAACTTTATTAACCCAAACTTTTTTTAGCTTTTGAATAATAATTGGGTGATCCAATGACATACCCTTGATAATACTGATTTGAAGAACGAGAATTGTTCTTAGAAACAGTTGATTTAGGGCAGCTTGAATAACTGTTAGATTTAACGCGAAAATAGTCATAAAACTAGTTTTACACTGAGATTGAGAGCCAATTGAACTTTTAGTACTAGAAAAGTCTTTTACTTTCTTAAGTAACAGATCTTTATTTGCTTTGCTCCAAATTTTCAATTCTTCATCTGACTCTTTTCTTACAAAAGCATGAAATCATTTTCAATACGTTCACTAGTTTCTTTATGTTCCCGTTTTAAATTTTTAATAAGTTCCCCATTTGCATGATTTTCATAGAACATATTCACATAGTTTTCTTTATAATCCATCATACTCTTTTCCAAATCAGAAACCTTCTCTTTCAAATCCTTATTTCCTTCTCAAAGAATGATGTCATTTAAAGAATCAAAGATTGATCAAAAGAATATATGCAGTATTTGGAATCGATCAAAGAAATCACAATCCAAAAATATCACAAGATATCACGCAGATAAAATCAGTCGACGCAAAGATTCTTAGAAAATAAAAAAAAATACCAGACAGATGAAAAAAACAGTTAAAACAGTCAAAAACAGTCAAAAACAGCTATCACAATTCAAAACAGTTAAAAACTGCTCAAAACATAGGTAAAATTGGTGAATTGAAGTGATCAAGACTGTGAACAAATTCGGACAAGGATGAGAACACGACTAAGTCAAGACCACGAAAAAGAATCTGGATAGACTGTATATGACAAAGAAAACATCAAGCTCGAAAAAAGAAACTCAAAACTGGGTGCAAAAGTGACCGAAATACTCTTAAGTTAGAACAAACCTAATTTGGACAAAGGGTGATCAAGAAAATTTGAGTTCGGCTAATTATACTCAAATCCTGACAAGAAGAATAGGCTCAAATCAACCAAAAAAGAAATTCGGACAGGGTTACGTCCGAATTAGGTGAGTTGAAATTGGCCAAGTATGCTTCAAATCCAGACAGCTTGCTGTAAGAGGTTAGCCAAATCGGGTGAAGCTGCTTCCGGGTAAAGAGATGCGGTCAACAAAACCTTGGCCGAGGAAGTTGAGTTTGGGTAAAGTGATGAACGAGGTAACCTTGATCTCGGCTAAAGTGTTGTCTGAGAAACACCAAAACCGCCTAAGCCTATGTGCGAGGAAACTCAAGTCCGGGTGAGACAGCTCGCGACTAAGTATAGAACTCGGACAAGTTTGTGTCCGAGGATGGCAAATCCGGTTGAGTTTTGAGCGAGGATGGCTTAAACTGGGCGACCTTGTGAGCGGGGAAGCTAAATCCGGATGTGCTGTTGTCCAAGGAAACCAAGAATCCAGCCAATGTGTTGCATGAGGTAGCCAAGTCCGCACATGGCTATTATTGAGAAGACTTGAGCTCGGTTGAAAGGTTGGTCGATGAAAGGTGAAATCCGGTTACCTTGATGAGCGATGTATAACAACATCCGACTAAGTCATGAATCTTTGATCAAGAAGTGACTGAAAATAGTTAACAAAATGAATAAGTCTTTGAATATGATTATGCTGAATCCGATCAAAACATATCAAAAATACAAAAACAACAACTTTTTCACCAAAAAATGGATCAAAATTAGATTTTTATGAGACTTTTAGCAAGAACTCAAGATTTTCAAAAATCACAGAATTCATCGAATCTTTAATATAGATGATCAAAACCCGAAAACTTGTGAATAACAAAGATTCACGAATCAAATACGCACACAATGATCATATTTTAACATCAAATCACCAAAACATGAAAGATTTGAGGAGAGATTTTAAGAAAAATGAAGAACACTTCAAGAACAAAAATATGAAGATGATGAACAGAAGTGATTTTCCTGAAAATTATGCACTTTTTAATGAAATCTTCAAACGAATTTCATTGCATCTCAGCTCTGATACCAATTGTTTGTCCCACTTTAATGATCAATCTTCATAAACATTCAAGAACAATGGCAATCTTCATGGATGAACACTTGAAGGTTTAGAGAGAAAAAGTCAAATGGTCAATGTGGGTTTATTTCTCTCAATATACGTAGATATTACAAATGAGCTCCCTTTCACTTCTACAAACTCACAATTACAAAATCCCTTACAAGACCTATTTATAGGTCAAACTATTAGTACAGAGTCAAAGTCAAACAATGACTTACAAAGTCAAACATTCTAAAAATACAAAATATATCTTCCAAAAGGAATACAATAAACTCTAATAATCAACCCCAACAGCCAGTTCATGCACCGTTCTTCACAACTGAGGATCGCCTATCACTGGATCAAGTGCTCGAACTTGGTCTTCTTCAAGCTCAATCTATGGCCGATCTTTAACAGCGAACGAATATCACTGCTAAAAGTCTTCATGACCTCACCTCTCGTCTTGTTGATGACAACGAGGGGGAGAAAGACTTAGCTGTTGTTGTCCCTATAACACCAGTTGATGTTGATGCTCAAGTTGAAAGAGTTGAAGTTGTAGATGTCATCACTTCCCATGAAGCTGAATCTGTTGCTGAAGCTGAAGCTAAGAAAATTGATGATAAAGTTAGAGTTGAAGATCAAGACGATGTCATCAGAGTTGATGCTCAAGACAAAGACCTTTTTATCACCTTTGCAACTAATGTTGGTGATAAGGAAGATGAAGATGATGAAGATGAAGCTTATGGTTCTCTTTCTTTTCCTGGTGTTGGAAAAATCTTGGTGATGATGATGATGATGACGATGATGACGACGACTTCACTATTCAATACCACACCAAACCAGCTACCGCTTTGAAAAGCGTCTCTCTCTGGGAATCTTCATCCCAGGGGGAGAAGGAGAAGGAAAAAGAGAAGGAGACATCTGCAAAGAACTAGAACACCTCCTCCAAAGATAAAGGTGTTGTTGAAGAAGGAAACATGAAAGTTCTCTTCAAGCCTATCAATCCTCAAGGATATGCTGAACCCTCCAGGTTTGCCGTCGTTACTTCTCTCTATCAATTATCTTCTACTATTCCTTCTACTACTTATGGTCGTCTAGATGAATGAGTACCCAAAAACCCAGCTTCTAGTGTTCCTAGAAACCAACAGATGACTCAGCATAAGGAGTCACTCGACCAAACTAGAGTAAAAATTCCTCTTTGTACCTCTAGTTGTGGGAGTTCAACTTCCTTACAAAAGTTGAAAGACTCGAAGCACTCAATATTGAGGAAGAAATCCAAATTCAACGACAACAGACTGAGGACAGCCTCAAGCTGGCCAAGTCTCTTGCTTATCAAGTTCTTCCAAAGAAAATGTCTAAAAATATGGTGAATGTTGTTAAGGCCCAAGCTAAATTGCTCTCAATTGCAAAATCTGAATGTCAAAAATCAATGAAGTTGAATGACCGAGACAAGAAATGGAGTGAAGATCGAATTAATAAAAAAAATTAGTCCCCGTCGCGTCCCTGACGTCACAATCAGTGGTCGTAAGCAATATGGTGGAATGATTATCTCCATACATATCATCAGAGGCAACCTTAACTTTGTCATCGAGTACCCTTCCTACCTTGGATGATACGACTACGATGAATGGCTGGAAATCCGCCAGGCCATTCAGCGCTCAAAGTTAAGGCACAAGACAATAATTGAAGACATCCTCAGCAGGCTGATCAAGAAGATGTCCAAATTTGTTCCTGTACCCACAAAGTCAACGTTGAGGAAAGGTGGAAGAAGAAATCCTTCAGATCCTAATGATGAACTAACTCTAAGGAATGAACATGAAACAAAGTTCTTCCTAGAAGAAGTCCTAAAGGATTCGAAGAAGCCAGACATCTCTATGTTGAACCTATCTTTCCCAGCGAAGAGTCCTTACACACCCAACTCTAAGCACCTAAAGCCTAAGTTTGGATTCACATTCCTTGACTATGACGGTGAACACAGCTTTCAAAGAGTGTTTGAGCTCCATCTCTGTCCTACAGAACATCTTGATTATCTAAGATATTGGTTGGACAATGACCTTTATGGTGAGATGATAGACCGGAAGATCAAAAAAGAATTTCTACGTCGAAATATGCTTGGAGAAGAAGTACCTAGTTACATCGACTTCAGCGACTTAGATTAGTTAGAACTTTTTGTCTTGTAAATCTTATCTTTTCTTGTAAATCTTATCTTTCTATGTCTTTTCTTTCATTATACAACTTATATGTAATAAGTCTAGAATGTACTGTTGTAACACTTGTATTCCTCCTTTTGAATAATATAAGTATTTCATCAGTATCACTGAAAAAGATCCCTGAAAAGAATAACAGGGACACATGTCTATGAGTTCCAGTAAGCTCTTACAATCACTGACAATCTTCAGTCAGTAAACATGCTTTAAGTTTCAGTTTCCCTTCTTGTACTTATTCTTAAAATTGTAACTTAAGAAAACTTATATATTAAAAATTGTATCACTAAAAAAGATCCCAAAATAGCTAAAAGGGACATGTACTTTACGTGTAACTTTTCCTTACTATTATACCTTAAAATAATTTTCTTTATGTTGCTTTGTCATCATCAAATAGGGGTAGATTGTTGATCCTCTCTCTCATTGATTTGATGATAATCCCTTTTACCTATCGAAGTATTATGTTTTTGTCTCTTCAGTTCCAGCGATCACCACTGAGTCTGTTCAGTGATCACTGAAACATGTATTGTAATCCTGCAGCGACAGTTATACTTCAAGAAGACAAAACTCACACCCAAGAACCTTCAGCAAATGTCGAAAGACTGAAACTGAAGATTAGTGACTAGTGATTTCGTGATCTGAAGCGGTATTAAGTGATTACAACCTGGTCAACATATGTGTGAAGACTGCACAAGCCTCAGTGAATGCTGAAAAAACCTCCAGCTTTATTCCAACATTCAGTAATCAAATGAAGCTTGCCATGCAAGATTGTTTTTGTCTTGTCCTTCCACACACAATGGACAAACCCATACCCTCTCAAGAGTATCATAGTGCACGGAGCCAATTAGTCGACTCTAGTGCCCACCAACTCCATGAAAGGATGTCTGCTCAGTGAAAGAACAATCTAGACTCTTGAAAATATGCTAAGAGCTTGTATTATTGACTTCGGGGGATCTTGGGAAAATCGTCTGCCTTTGATTGAATTTTCTTACAAGAACATTTATCACTCCAACATTTAAGCGGCACCTTATAAGGTTTTGTATTGCCGAAAATCAGAACGCCATTATGTTGGAATGAAGTGGGAGAAAGGCAGTTAACTGGTCCAAAGATTGTTCAGGTAACTTTTGAAAATATTGAATAGATTCATGAACGTATTAAGACAGTTCATAACCGGCAAAAGAGTTATGCCGATAAGCGCTATAAACTGATTGAGTTTCTAGTAGGAGATTTTGTGACATTGAAAGTTTCTCCATGGGAGGGTGTTATCAGATTTGGAAAGAGATGTAAGCTCAGTTCGAGGTATATTTGGTCGTTCAGAATTTTCCAACGGGTTCGGTTGGTTGCTTATCAGTTAAGGTTATCGGAGGAACTCAATTCGATTCATAACATTTTCCATGTTTCTAACTTGCGAAAATGTTTGGCCGATTCAAGTCTGGAAGTACCGTTACCTGAGGTAAAGTTGGATAGCAAATTAAATTTTGTGGAAAACCTTGAGGCCGTCACAACTCCCGATAGTCTTCATCCAAGAAGATAAATGAGTCTTGTTCGTTAAGGAACAAAAAAATTAATCTCGTGAAAGTTCAGTGGCATTTCCATAAGGATTCAGAAGCAACCTGGTATTAGAGTCTGAAATGAGAGCAGAGTATCTGTGGTTATCCGATTGATAGAATTACGGGACATAATCCTTTTGAGATGTGGATAATGTGATAACCGGGTTTTGATTATATAATTTGAGGTAATTATTTGGTTAATATGATTATTTGTTTATATTAAATCAAGGTGCATGATATATATATATATATATATATATGTGTCTGTGTGTGTGTGTGTGTGTGTTTGTACATACAAATTGAGTGTGAAGAAAAGGAGACTTTTGAATTAATAAAGGTTCACCGCCTGTTTTAGAGGGTATAAAGGGAGAAAATTATTGAAAGGCATTTCTCACTTGCCATTTTTAGAAAGAAATCGAGGAGTGAACTGTGTGTTTTGTACGGTGAAGGTTGTGATCATAATTTTTGTAATATAATTATGTGTTGTTGTATTCATCTTCAAATTTGTTGCATCATAAGGTGAGTTTCATACTGTTTTTATGAATCTGCTTATAACACATTTTGGTAGATATTGTGTTACATGAGGTGTAGATTTAAAAGTTCAGCATATTTTTGTTAAGTCTTTCATCGCACAAGTAGGGTCGGATGAGGACCCTTATCGCTTGAAGTGTTGTCCAATGATGACACTTATCATTTTTAGATTGTCTGATATGGACCTTTATTGGACAAAGCTTTGTCTGGTGAGGATGTTTATTGGACAAGGCATCATCCAGATTGAGTGTTTATGATTTCAAGTGTTGATCGGTGAGGATAGTTACCAGTGATAGTGTTTGTAACACCCCATTCCACACATTGCATGTAACATATACTTCATACACAAGAAATATATGTTTATACACCACATAGGTCTCTTAGTACAAGAATCTACCATTACAAAATACATGGTCCAAAAATTCAAAATACAATTCTTGCACTATTTCATGTTTAGCTAACAAAACTATAAATAACATAGCCAAATCTTCTACCGAATATGCACCTAGAAAAATATCACAATTTTCCTTTCCCTTTACTGTCTGAACCTCCTGCAACACATATTTAAAATCACAAGACGAGGGTTAGACCGAAAGGTCTAGTGACTTTCCCCTTTTATGTTATTGCAGGGTGAATATCACCAAAACTTTTATGCAAAACATCTTTTCATATATATAACAAATATATGAACAAGTAATAACATATTACCAATACCTTTCCACTTTTCAAGTCAAACTTTCTGCTATCAAACAATACATCAAAACCCAAATAGGTTTGTATTTAAACAGTTTATCATAATGCCACTTTAAACCTTTTTTATTTAAACAAGGTTTATTAAAAGTTTCAAGCTAAAAGTTATTTCCTCCTCAATAATATCCAAACTATGATTTCCAATAACAACTTTGACTCTAAATCCTTAAATCACAAAGAAATAAAGATTCCAAATCACAATAATCTTAAAGGATATAATAGTAAGAGTTATATTATTCATCACGTACAAATGCCTCCCTTATATCCAAAGGTACACCTATCCTTCATATGCCACCCTTATCCCATGGTACACCTCTCTTTGATATGCCACCCTTATTTCCTCATCCAAACATTTGTCACCAAACAATTCCAATTAGAACAGACCACAACCATAAATGTTCTACTGGAATATCATCAGTTCAAAATCATTCTTTACCAAAATCCCCATTCTTTTTACAAGATTATTAAAAAGGTAATTTGTATGCATAATTCAATGTACAAGTCCGGTCAACACTAACTTGGCCGGACATCATCTCCGGTCAAGACTTGGCCGGTTTACTAATCCGGACAACACTTATTTAACTTGTCCGATTTACTTATCCGGTTAACACAAGGCCTTTGTCCGATTTACTTATCCGGTAAAGAAAAGGCCTTTGTCCGATTTACTTATCCGGTTAACACAAGGCCTTTCTCCGATTTACTAATCCGGTTAATACAAGGCCTTTGTCTGATTTACTAATCCGCACAACACACTCGAGGTATTGTCCGATTTACTAATCCGGACACCTCTTGGTCGTATTCCTACTTCTTCGTTCAATATCATTAATCGATTTATATTTCTCAAATCCCACTATCACTTAAATCGCATGACCTTTTGTCTGATTTAAGGCTACACCGGTTAACACATCAGGCGATTTAACCTTAAACCGCTCACGTTTTGTCTGGTTTAAGTCTAAATCGGGTAAAACAAGTTTTCAAAACAATTATTAATCAAACCAAAGGAATTACTTTACAATTGAAATAAAATGGTAAATCACTCACCTTTGAATTCCTTTTAAAACCAGTCACTTGAAATCCAACTTGAATTCCGGTCAAGAACAATTCGGTCAACACTATCTTAAATCGCTCAACTTTCTCAAAATGGGTAGAAGAGTGTGAAGGAGGTTTAACCTCCCTTTTATACCTTTCTAAAAGGGATATGGCGGCTAAATCGCCCCTTTTTATGTATGCATACATATACCACAAATAACTTATGTATGATATTCATGCACACATCACCCATACATACATGTATTTCATATTCCATGCATTTATTCATTCATGCATACTCACATACATGCATGCATATTATGCATATATTTCCTATGCATAAAAATTCACATACTCACATGATCAAATATAACAATTTATCATGCTTTCACACAATCATATAACAAATAATCATGTATTAATTTTCTCAGGTGATAACCAGGATCCGGTTATCACATTATCCACCCCTCAAAAGAATTCTGTCCCAGAATTCCTTTAATCAAAGAGCCATGGATAGTCTGATCTCATTTTTTATTCCAATTCCCAAGTTGCTTTTGCTCCTTTGTGAAACTTCCACTGTACTTTAACCAAACTCATTTCTTTGTTTCTCAACACCCTGATTTTTCAATCAATTACAGCTTCTGGTGTTTCCACAAAGTTCAGCTTACTGTCCAGTTTAACCTTTGAAAGCGGTATAGCTAGACTTGGATCAGCTAAACATTTTCGTAGGTTTGATACATCAAAAGTATTATGGATCAGGCTTAGTTCTTCTTGTAGTTCTAACTAGTACGCCACTGGCCCTATTCGTTTACATATTCTGAATGGCCCAACATATCTCGGGCTAAGCTTACCTTTCTTTCTGAATCTGATAATACCTTTCTAGGGAGACACTTTTAACATCACAAGATCGCCTACACAAAACTCAATAGGCTTTCGATGATTATCAGCAAAACTTTTCTGGCGGTCTGGTGTTCTAATTCTTTCACGAACCTATTCAGTCTTTTCAGAAGTCTCTTGAACAATCTCAGGACCCTTCAACTCTATTTCACCTACCTCGTTCCAACATAACGGCATTGGCATTTACATCCATACAATACTTCATACGGTGTCGCTTGGATGTGGGGAATGGTAACTATTATTGTTAAGTCCTTGGGATCAACAATTATTGTATGCAAACTCTGTTAGTGGCAAAGGATCTTCCCATCATCCCTCGAAGTCTATGACACAACCTCTCAACATATCTTCAAGAGTCTGGATAATCCTTTCACTCTACTCGTTAGTTTGTGGATGATAGACTATGCTTAGTCGGATTTTAGACCCCAAAGCTTTCTGCAAACTTTCCCAAAACCTTGAAGTGAAACGACTATCTCTATCAGAGATAATAGATAGTGGAATATGTCTGGTTACAATCTCTTTGATATAAACCACAGCCAGCTTTTCTAAAGAGTAATTTTCTCTTATAGGTAGAAAATGCGCAGTTATAGATAGGCGATCAACAATTACCCAGATCGCGTCATACCCTTTTGGAGTTCGAGGTAACTTTATGCCGAAATCCATTGTAATGTGATCCCATTTCCACACCGAAATCTCTAACGATTGAAGATTTCCATACGGCTTTTGATGCTCAATCTTAACCTGTAGACAAATTATACACTGTTCCACATATCTGGCTATGTCTCTTTTCAATCCGAGCCACCAATAAAAAGGTTTCAAATCTATATACATCTTATTGGTACCTGGATGAATAGAGTATCAGGACTTATGGATTTCATTTAGTACAGTACTTCGGATATCCCCAAAACACGGTACCCAAGTTCGGCCTTGAAAACACATAATTTCTTCATTGTTCGGTTTCAAATTTGGAATCATCTTACCCAACCTTTCTGTTTTGACAAAATCTTCTTTCATGGCTTTTTTCATGGCTTCTTTCTGACAAAATCTTTTTTCGTGGCTTCTTTCTGACAAAATCTCATTGCTTCAGCTTTAATAGTTCCATTCTTTTGTTTTCTACTCAATGCATCAACTACCACATTGGCTTTTCCCGGGTGGTAGAGGATTTCACAATCATAGTCATTTACAAGTTCAATCCACCGACGCTGCCGCATATTCAATTATTTCTGGCTGAACAGATGCTGTCGATTTTTATGATCTGTATAGATTTGGTACTTTGTCCCCAGAAGATAATGCCTCCAGATTTTAAAAGCAAACACCACCGCAGCTAATTCCATATCATGAGTTGGATACTGCTTCTCATGATCTTTCAATTGCATTGACGCATAAGAAATCATCGTTCCTCTCTGCATCAAAACACATCCCAATCCCAGCCTCGAAGCATCACTGTATACCACAAAATCTTCTGATCCCTCTGGTAGAGTCAACACTGGTGCACTGCAGAGATGATCTTTTAACAGTTGGAAAGCCTCTTGTTGTTCTTTTTCCCACTGAAATTTGATGTTCTTCCGAGTCAATTTGGTCAATAGCACGATTATCTTAGAAAAATATTGAATAAATTTACGGTAATATCCTGCGAAACCCAAAAAGCTTCGGACTTCAGGAGGAGTTTTCGGGGCTTCCCCCTTTTCAACTGTTTCTATTTCAGCTAGATCTACCTTCACCCCTGCTTCTGAAATGACATGACCCAAAAATTGAACTTCCCTTAACAAGAACTCACATTTGGTTAACTTTGCATATAACTTTTCTCTTTTTAGCTACTCTAATATCAGACGAAGATGTTCTACGTGCTCTTCTTCGGTCTTAGAGTATATAAGAATATCGTCGATAAATGCAATAACGAATTTATCAAGATATTCCTTACATACTCTATTCATCAAATCTATAAAGGTTACAGGCGTATTAGTTTAGCCGAATGGCATAACTAAGAATTCGTGATGCCCGTACCTAGTTCGGAAAGCTGTTGTAGCAATGTCTTCCTCCCTGAATTTTAACTGGTGATACCCCGACCTTAAGTCAATCTTAGAGAAATAACTCGCTCCCACCAGTTGATCAAACAAATCATCAATCCTTGGCAAAGGATATTTGTTCTTGATTGTCAAATTGTTTAATTCACGAATCTATACACATTCGCATAGATCCATCTTTCTTTTTGACAAATAAGAGTGGAGCACCCCAAGGTGAAGTGCTAGGTCGAATGAATCCTTAATCAGTTAAATCCTTCAACTGAGCAACGAATTCCTTCAATTCTGACAGAGCCAATCGGTACGGCGCCTTGGCTACAGGTGCTGCTCCTGGTATGAGATCAATTTGGAATTCGCTAATTCGGTCTGGCAGTAACCCAGACAAATCCTCTGGAAAGACTTCCGGGTATTCATTAATGATCAGAATCAATTCCTGTTTTCCTTTCTCTTTCTTTGTATCAATCACATATGCCAAACATCCCTGACACTTCTTTCGGATACACTTTTCGACTTTTATCACAGTTAAAAGACTAGTATGGTGATTCTGACGATCACCATAAATAACAACTATTCCTTGGTCCGATAAAATGATTCTGATCATTTTCGTATTGCACACAATACTGGCCTGATACTCTGCCAACCAGTCCATACCCACTACTACATCAATTTCTTTCATCGGCGTAGGAAATAACTGAATCGATAGCTCACAACCCTCAATAACAATAATAAAGTTATTGAATACACTAGTAACAGATTCCTAACTATTAGCAGTATCAACTACTAATTCGTCATCAAGTAACACATAATTCAAACATGCAATTTGAGCAAATGAGGGTATAGAATTCAGAAAGAAAGTACCTATTACTACATCTTAGCGATGCCTCTTCCTCATTTTCGTCATCTGGAAGGACCATCCTCGTGCCCCTCCTTTCCCTCCTCTAGTTACAGTAGGTCTTTCCCAAATACCCGACACATTATTCCCCATTGTCAACTGTGGACTTCTCAACAACGGACAGTTTGGTCGTATATGGTCCAGAGAATTGCATTATCCAAACCATGTCTATAGGTTAGATAAAGCTCTTTATGAGTTAAAGCAGGCTCCTCGTGCCTGATATGATACCATTTCTTCTTTTCTCATCTCTGAGAAATTCTCTAGTGTAAACATTGACTAGACCTTATTTCTTTGGAAAGTTAAAGGTCACATCATTCTCGTCCAAATTTAT
>NW_020201676.1:34989-38035 GCF_001531365.2 Cynara cardunculus var. scolymus
TACCCTAAAGGTTCAGGTTTTGACCTTATTGGTTATTTGGATAGTGATTTTGCAGGTTGCAAAATTGATAGAAAAAGCACCACTGGAGGCTGTCAGCTTCTAGGTGGAAAGTTGGTGAGCTGGACAAGCAAAAAGCAAAATTCAGTGTCCACATCAACAGCTGAAGCTGAATATGTAGCCGATGGTAACTGTTGTGCCCAAATTCTTGGGAAGAAAAATCAGCTGCTGGACTACGACCTTCAGTTTTCAAAGATTCCTATTTATTGTGATAGCACTAGTGCTATTGCTATTGCAAACAACCCTGTACTTCACTCCAAGACCAAAGATATCAAGATCCGATATCATTTTATCAGAGATTATATTATGAATGGTGATATTGAACTTCACTTTGTTCCAACTGAGAATCAACTCGCTGACCTTTTCACCAAGCCTCTTGATGAGACAAGATTTAATATCATGATCAGCGAATTGAGTATGTTGAACACTGATTATTATTCTTCAGCTATTAAACATCACTCAGCAAGTGAAATGATTCAGTGCTCTATCTCTAACACTGAACTTTTGAGTAAATATATCTATTCTCTCTCAGGTATGACTACTCTTCTCTTTTCTAAAACTTAAAACCCTCACTGAAGCTTTCTTATCTTCAGTGA
Organism: Cynara cardunculus var. scolymus; assembly: GCF_001531365.2. Taxonomy (NCBI): domain Eukaryota; kingdom Viridiplantae; phylum Streptophyta; class Magnoliopsida; order Asterales; family Asteraceae; genus Cynara; species Cynara cardunculus. The sequence continues at coordinate 35,643 of NW_020201676.1, forward strand.
TAAATTTTTTAAAAGGTGGTCTTAGTGATTCTCGACACTAACCACATCTCTAAGTATATTTTTATACTTTTCTTAAAATTCAAAACGATCCCTGAATCTCTCCTTATCAGTGATTAAAACGTTTTTTAAATGCCAGTTTCAGTGACTCTCTTATTACTGAATCTGATGTCTTAAAACCCTCACTGAATCCTTCTTTTCAGTGATAAAATGTTTTAAACGGTCTTATCAGTGTTTCTTTAGACACTGTATGACTCTTCGTTTTCTTAAAAAAAACTATTTGTTTTTAAAAGAAAATAGTTAATGAACCGTCTTTATGATGACATTCTCTATTTACTATGTGCGACGCTTTGAGACGAGCAAAAGGTTCTGTCTTTACGCTACCTCATTTAATGTCATCCAATCATGGATGAGAACGTGGTATCTTTTTCATCATGACCACTTTCCCGAACCGTCGTGTTTTCTCTCTCTCATATTATTTCTCTCTCCTCCTACCTATAAATATGAGACTTCTTCTCCACTTTTCTCTTTACGCTTACAAAAAATTCTCTCAAAACAAGAACTCTCAAAACCTTCTAAGCTCTTTCGACCTCTTCTCTCCTACATCTAAGGTCGATATCTTCTCTTTTTCTTTATCTACTGTTATAAGAAACGTTTGATCTATTTTAAGAATCTCGTTCTCTTAAATATATTAAACAATAAAGGTTTTTAATCATCTCTGTCATGGGTATAATCTTGTTTCTTGATACACATTTCTCTTGATAAACCCTAATCTTTTAAGGTTTTTTCAAAAGAAGTTTTTACTTGTTCAAAAAAAAAATTCTATATTCTTAACCACAAACTCTTGCTTTATTTCTAACAAACCTGTTTGCTTTACTTCTTATTGATACAAACAGATGGCTGCCAAGAACGTCAACTTTTCCATTGACAAGATCACCATCAAGGCCAATAACCACATTGCCTTGTTGGAGATACCTTCCTCCAAGGCATTTTACCAAGATGTGGCTGACTTTTTCAAACAGTTGTCCTTGTGCTACACACTCAACCATGAGCCCATCACGGTGAAAGAACTTCTTCAGCAGTTCTAGCTCACTGCTGAAGTTGTCAAAGTCGAAGTCAAGCATGGACGCAAGGCTGAGCAGATCTACTTCACTTTCAATCGCATGGAAGTGAATTTCGGTGTTCCCACACTCTTGTCGGCTCTCCGTCTTCCCAAGGGACCCTTCGACAGCGAACCCTCTACCGTCGAGATCATCGAGCTTCTCGACGCCATTGGCTACCAGTGGCCAATGAAGAAGGACTCCGACGCCCCTTTGAAGTCCTTAACGAAGATTGAGAAGAACAAGATGTCAGCTATCTGGCAATACCTGTTTTCTCATTTCATCCAGTGCATGGGTGGAAAAATTGGAGGTCAGGACCAAGCCTCTAGAATCGCCTTAACCATAGGCATATATGCGATTCAGCGTCGCAATATAAATTATGTTGCGGTCATTTTCGATGACCTGGTGCTCAAGCTAAACAAGCGCCAGCGAGAAAAGGTGGTGCTTACACCAGGTTTCTTTCAATGGTGTTTGCCAAGATCTTTAAAGATCTTTACCCCAAAGAACGAAACCTTCAGGTTTTCAAGCTTGGATCCAGGATTCTTGATCATAAGCTGAGGGACAGTGATGTGGCACTAACTTCTATTGTGTCCATCACTACCTGTTGGACCTGTAAATTCAACTTTGATATTGATCTATTACTCTGAATGAACTCTAGGACGATTATAGTGTAGCGGAAACAATATTAAGAACAAAACAGAGTAAAATAAACAAAGAACACACAGTTAAGATGATGAAGAAGATGAACACAGGAGAATAGCTTCAAAGGTTTTTCAATTCAATTGAAAATAAGACGATTACAATTCGGAAGCACACAATTTACAAAGGCCTAAGATGCTATTTATACTAGTCCCTAACGACCTTACTGACAAGATCTTAAAGGAGAGAAATCATCTTAGCCGTCCAAATAAAGTCGATTAAAGACCTAGTCACGTGAGAAGCACATGCAGCTATCAACCTTTGAAAAACAGTAGAACAGGATCTTCACATAAGACTAATCCGCAGACCCTCTGTGAGCCATCTCAGAGGCTCTGCTGTAATTGACTTGTATGATCTTATTGCCAGAGGACCATTTTCCAAAACCTCTGTGAGAGACATCAGAGGTTCTGTTACACTTTACTTGCACGATGAAACAGCTTCTGTTGCTAGTACTCTGTTGTCTTCTGTGGAAGATACCCTTCTGTCAACAGTTGCAGAATACTTTTTCATACTTTTACAAGAAGTGAATAATAGAGCTAACAATCTCCCCCTAAGTATGAAAAAGTAAATTTAGACAAAAGGTTGCAAGAAATGACT
>NW_020201676.1:39314-40687 GCF_001531365.2 Cynara cardunculus var. scolymus
TCTTAAACATCAAGTTGAAGAAGGTAACGTCGAATTATATTTTGTCAAATCAGAATTTCAATTGGCTGATCTTTTTACAAAAGCACTATATGAAAAAAGGTTTAATTTCCTTTTGGAGAAAATTGGAATGTCGTGTCCAGAGTCTTAGGTGGTGGTCGTCTTAATTCTTTATTCTTTTTGTTCACATATTCTCTTTTAAATTCAATTCTGTAAATAATCTAATTTCTTGAATAATTTTTCGCTTGATTCTTTAATCTACAGGTTTAACCAAGCAGAGGCTTGCATGGTTCAAGGGGGAGTTTGTGTTTTTAAAAAGATAAAACCTCTTGAAGAATAAAATGTTTTAACTCACAGAAGTCTTTTCACAGAACCTCTGTGACTGCTTACAGAGGCTCTTTGAACGGATCTTCTGTGGACACTTCTTCTTAAGGATTTTCAAATGGTTTTTATTAAGGAGGAGCCAAGGAAGCTGGCTCAGAGGGGGAGTGTTTTCAAAAATAAAACCACAGAAGGTGCAAAAACGTTTAAAGTATTTCGTTCTCAGAGGTCATCTCATTAGAACCTCTGGCGCTTCTAACAGAGGCTCTGTGAGTTGAACTGAGCAAATACTCATCTCTCTGTGGATTTTCTAAAACCGTTTAGGTAAAAAGGTGTAACACTTATAAGAAGGCCCGACACATATCACAGAGGCTCTGTAACCCTTAGGCCTCTGACAGAACTCTGTTAATAGTTCTTGTCTATTGATATGGTGCGCGTGGTTCTATGGATAAGGGTAAGAACAAACACGCGCATGTCAAAAAACGGAAGCGCACGTCATCAATCGCGCGTCTTCCCAATACGGCGTGTCACACTTTTTTGAACCGTTTCACCCAAATCCACTCATTACTCGACCTTTTGTACAGCGGACGGTTCAATTTTAAAAACCCTTACCTATAAATACCCTTCTTCCCCCCAAATTAAAACTTTACGCTCTTAAAAACTCTCTTATACACACAGACGAACCATCAACCTGCAATTTCTCAAAGCTTACCTGTAACCATGTCGTCTTCAAGCGTCTCAGCCCAATCTGTTAATGTATCCAGCGATAACGAGGTGACTCAAGCACAAGCCCTAACTTCACACGCCATGTCTTTCGTGCAAAACAAGTACGAAAAGATCGTCCTGGTGAAAAATCCAAACAATTATTACTTCGTCCCCTCAGGTTTTCCCGATAACACCTTCACTTTAATGGAAATACTAAGGAACCATCCCCTTTTCTATGCTTTATCTGCTACAAGACCCACACCAGAAACCTACTTAACCCAATTCTTGTTGAGTGCCTACATTACCACCCTTGACAATACTGGGCTAACCATTGTTGGTTACGCCTCTCA
>NW_020201676.1:41507-43703 GCF_001531365.2 Cynara cardunculus var. scolymus
AAGAAGAAGGCGAAAAAGAGGCCCGTAGAAGAAGAGGGCCCAACTGTACCTCTGCCAAAACCAAAGAAAAGAAAATCAAAGAAGGCTGAACCGATAGAGCCTGTGATCACAGATCCTGTGGTCACAGAGGCCAATGTAGAAGAAAGCCGGGCAGAGGCTGCAGCTACACCCAAACGCAGAAGATTGCGAAAGATGGTCCTCAATGTCTCCCCAACAGAACAAATTCTGGATGTTCTTTTGAATATCCAGAAGGAGTTCAAGGCGCCAATTGATGAAACTCAGTTGGGGACAGAAGTCATTCTAGATGACGAAGAAGAAGAGGCAGAAGTGTTAAGTGAGGGAGCAAGAGATGCCGAAGGCACACAACCAAGCCCACATCCCAGTGCATCCCACATATCTAGAGGCCCTTTTCTAGAGGGAACCTCTATTGAAGCAGGCATGCACATGCCGAACCCTAACCAGCCTACCACCGCAGAGGACATTCTTTCGTCCTCTGTGAAGCGCACACCTGGGCAACCATATAATTCTCCTTCATCCTCTCAAAAAGATGAAGGTTTTACAAAAAGAGTCCCTTCGCCTATGGACTCGACAGAACCAAGAGAGGCATCTGTTGCCTCTCCTCACAAGAGTGTACAACCAGAACGTGCTTCAGAGGCACAGGTGAGGATCACAGAGGCAGAGGGTCTAGAACGCCCTCTGTCTCCACTAGATCAATCTGCAATGTTAGGCTCTGAACCTACTGCGCAAGAGATCTACAGAACACCGGTAGGCTCTCCTCAAGGAGATGTGTGAGGATCACGTGGAAGTCCCCGAGCAGGCTACGAAAAACCAGCCGCTGAGGGCGCCTCAAGCTTCGAGGCCAAAGGATCACCATGTGTTGGTGGTCCGAGTTCCCAGAATGACTATGTGACAAAGGAGGAGCTAAACACCTTTGCCACAGAATTGTTCAAAAAGATGGACGAGTTGAAAAGCTTGTTCATCTCGCGTTCAACGCCACAGGACCTCACGCCGCTCACAGAAGCTCTGAAGGAGTTATCTGCCACCACCGCCGATTTGAAGAATACTTTGGTAACCCTTCAGAGCTCTGTCCTTTGAAAGGATGATTTAGCATAAGCCTTCCAAGCGATGACGCTAAATCCCTCCTCCATCAAGACGTTGAAGACTGAACTCACAGAGCTGGCCGCTCAATTCACAGCCGATTTCGTCTCTGCGGGCTACGCAGATTACTCTTCATTCAGAGACGAAATCAAGGAGATGTTCTTCTCTGCAGTCACCTACGGCCTTGACACGAAGACCTCAAGGGCCAACATCAATCATTTGGCTATTCGTAGAGAGCTGGATGCTATGGTGGATGCCCTAGGGGATGTTGTAACCGTCCATATCGGAGCACTTGCCACAGAGGTCCAAGCATCAAACGCTCTCATCAAAGACTGCACGTCCAAGCTTGTAAAGGAATGTGATCTTCTTCGATCAAAGATCTTCAGCACCGTCTCCAAGCTTAAATGGGCCATAGAACTCGATGTGATGAATGCCTCTGCAGGTGCTGAAAAGGTTATCGAGAAGATGTACAAAACGGCTACAAAAATCTTGCGTCATTTGAAGAGGGTTCCCCTGACTACATGCAAGGCAGACGCCAAACAGAGCCACGACGATCATGAAGGTGATGATGATCGTCATGAGGGGGAGAAGAAGAAGGAAAAGAAGAAGGCCCCAGAATCAAAGAAGAAGACTACTGCCAGAGCACCTACCAGAGGTGTCAAGATTGGGGATTCTACAGCAGCAAAAGGCAAGGAAAAGGCTGCAGAGCCTAAAGGGAAGGGGAAGGCCATAGCTGTAGAGTCTTCACAGAAGGGGTCATCATCGAGCACAGAAACCCCAAATGAGATTAATGAAGAAGAGTATGCTGATGACCCTGAACTCCTCAAAGCATTAAAAATATCTCTGGCAGAGGCTCTAGCGAAGAAGGGAAAAATTCCGATGCACAACAGAGAAGGCGAAGCCACATCATCTCTTTTCCTACAAGTTCAAACAACGTCCACGGGTACGTTTGATGCCCTGCAAGGAACTGTCAAGCCGATCCTTGCAGGGGGATCGACCCAAAGGCCGATTTTGGAAGAAGAAGAAGAACACAAGATGCCAGAGTCTACAACGAGAGGACGGGTCTCTGAAATCCTTGAATCTATGAACAAGATTCCT
>NW_020201676.1:45253-52068 GCF_001531365.2 Cynara cardunculus var. scolymus
TTATATAGAAATCATAATCACCTTGAAGGATGGTAGGGAGCATAAGGATCTTCAAGTCCAAAAGGTCCACCTCTAGGCTGATCTCTATCATCATCTTGTAGTTTTGGTTTAGAGCTACAAAAAAACATATAATGTAGAAAAAACAAATTGACTGGACAAAAACATTTTAAATAACATAAAACCAGTAGAAATTGATTGAGAAACAACATTTTAAAGAACATTTTCCTTCGGTTTCCAGGATTTTGCCCATAAGATGGTGCCGCAGACGATGTACCAGTTGGTGCAGAGACGCCAGTAGCCCTCACTTGAAGGAGGGAGGTTTAGACATATGTTGTCGAGAAATGGTGTGTAGTTTGAAAGATGGAGAACTAAAGATGTTATACCATAATGAAGAGATCAAATTTGAGGAGAACATAAGTTGTCCAGCAGCAACCATTCAAGAAAGCAGCCGATGAAAGTGGGAATGGCATGTATTCAACACTTTTGGTTCTGATCATTTTCCAATGTTGATTTCGATAAAGAAATAGGAAGCAATAAAATCAATCACCAATGCTCCTTCAGAAACATCCTTCTATGAGATGGGAATCAAAAGAGTTTTATGAGAAATTGAGAATGGGTTAATAATAAAGAACACATACCATGATAGAAAGGAAACAAAAATACATCTCATCCCCTACCTAAGCTCTCCCCTCATCTCTGAGTTTGATTTAAAATTTATGGTTTGTTGAGTTTGATTTTTTCTCTGGATTGTTAAAAACAGAAAAAATAAAGAAATGGAAATACCATTAATTCTATATAAACCGAGAAAAATCAAAACCATTTAGTTGAACAAAAAACAAGAATTACAATGATACAACCCTAACCTTGATCATTGGTATGGTCGATATTGATATATGAACCAGAAGCCATGTTGGTGGGTCATCGGAAGCGGATGGAATCAGATGGAGAAATCGACGAAAGTTGTATTGAACCAGAAACCACAGTGTTATACTTGGACAGAAACAAACAAATCAGTTGCTTGGCTATCGGAGTCCGAAGTAGAAATCGACGGAAGTGAGATCTAAGGTTCCATCCATGAAATTGGTTCTCTGTGACAGAAAAACCTGAATCAAACTCAGATTTGTTCTTCTCACTGTGTAGAAGAAGCCATTGGATTCAACAAATTGATACCTTTCTGGGTGCCTCTCATTAAAGCTGGAAACTTGCTCATGTAATTGTTATCAAAATTTATGGAAGTTGTTAAATTCGCATGAAAAAGAAGATGAACATGAAATTTAATCAAATTAGAAACTGAGTTTTTTTTGTACCTTTTGCAGAATGGATTATCAAGGATGGAGATTGAATCAATTGCAAGAATCAGTGATAGACTGAGATTAAGGCTTGAGTGATGGATAGAGAGAGATGCAGTGATGAATCGTCTGAGATGAGGAATTGTTGTTTTGAGTAAGGGATGAGAGTGTCTTGAGAAGAGGATGAGCATGAATCAGTCATTTTTGAGGGAAGTCTTTCACAAGCTCTTCAAGCATCATTTCAAATTTGAAATTTGAAATTTGAAATATAAAATTGATAAGGAGTAGAGAACGCAGTGATAGGATACAGAAAAAGGAGGAGAAAGAAGCCCCAATATTTGCTGGATTTGCTCCTGCATCAATAATTTGTACCATATGCTTTGTGACTTGCCCTTAAGAGTTTTTTGAAAATCTTGCATAAAATGGTTGTAACTTATGCTTAAGGACTTGTATTTAAGATAATGACCTAAATGCTTATATGTGTAGTGTATATATATATATATATATATATATATATATATATGAAAATAGCTTCTTCTTATCCTTTCCAACCTCAGGCGGTGTTAAGAAGTATTATATAATTCTTTTCCTCTCAACCCATCCATATGAAATAACCATACATCCATATACGTTGATACATATAAACATATGTATATAATAATTTATGCACATCCCCTATGCATGCATGCATGCATATATTTAATATCAACACATATACATGTTTTCCATGTATGAAAATACACACACTTATATATTAAACTCATGTAAGCATGTATATAATCAAATAATCACATAACATTTACCTCAAATGCATAACCAAAACCCAGTTATCACAATGGAGGTTGGTGGAAGAAGAGGAGGCTGATGGAAGAAGATGATACAGGTGATGGAAGAAGAGAGGCGATGGAGGCGATAGCTGTACCAATGGGATGAATTAGGTTTTCTATTAGAATGAAATAACAAGGGTAATATTGTCATTTTAAATCCCATGTTGTTCCACTGTTTTATTTTGGTAGAACAAGAAATATCAAGATTTGTTCCATGAAAATTAAAAATAATCTCACCTTGTCCCATGTTTTTTTTGTCCAAGGCATGCCAAACGTGAGACAATTTTTTTCCCATCCCGTCCCACGTAGTCTGCATATCAAACGCACCCTAAAGGTGGAAAATAAACAATACGATGATCAGATAATGATTTGGATCATGATTGGTGTTTCTCAATTCTTACCCTCATTTGATCAGACATGGGTTTGGATTTAGACTGGTATTTCGATTCTTACCTTCATTCGACAACAAGAATAATAGGAGATGAAGGAGATTATTTTCAAACATGTGAGTAGAAGCTGAAAGAGAGGGAATCACAATGTAAAAGTTTTGAAATTTAAATCCATGAATGGCATTGTTTAAAGAGCAGGCATCAACATTCTCGCCCTTGAACAGAAGAATTGGCCGTGAAGCGTGAAAGGTCGTATCGATGCATAAATCTGAATCTGACAAAAGGTGATCTTATAAAAAGAGATAGCATACATTATGCAGTAAAAAAAATACTAATTAAGAGATTTTTAAGTTTTATACTTTAAAATATTTGTACTTTATGCTTTTTATGTTGTAATTAAGATTTTTTACTTAAATGTTCTTTAATGTAATAATAGAAAGTAGTCGTGCAATGTAGCGAGATATATCTCGATTTTAATATTTTTTTTATTTTTCTTTGTCTCTGTCGATGTTATAATACGGTTTTATGTGGTTTTGAGAAGCAATAATGTTTTTTTAAATAAAATATAAATAAGAAGATATCATAAAATTTTGAAAAAAATATATTGATATTAGTATCAAACTAACTATTTAATTTTTTTCCTTTTTTTGTGTAATTTCTTTAAAAAAATTTGTTATAATTTAATTTACGAAGTTATTTTGAGTTAATAATATAATTTTTTGAAAAGATAATTGTTGGATCTGAATTCAACTTTTGATATTGATCTAACACTCTAAACAAGCTCTAAAACAATTGAAGTGTAGCGGAAGAATTAATAAGAGCAAAACAGAGTGAGTAAGTGATTAGAAAATCTAAACACACCAAGAACACACAATCTCAATGAAGAAGATGAATGCAAGAAGATTGCTCCAAAGGTTTTTCAATTGATTCAATTGAAAAATTTGACGATTACAATACTAGAAGCACCACCGATTACAAAGGTCCTATCCGCTATATATACTAGTTCCTAACGACCTTAGTGACAAGATTTTGACACGTGTCTTCATCTGAGTCGTCCAAATAAAGTCGATTAATCCCTAGTCACGTGAAAAGCACATGCGGCTAACAACCTTTGAAAACAGATAGAACAGAAACTTCACAGAAGACCAAATCCGCAAACCCTCTGTGAGCCATCTCAGAGGCTCTACTGTAATTGACTTGCGTGTTCTTTTTGACTGAGGACCATTTTCCAGAACCTCTGTGAGACACATCAGAGGTTCTGCCACTTTTCACTTGTTAGATCAAACGRCTTMTGTTGCTAGTCCTCTGTTGTCTTCTGTGGAGATAACCTTCTGTCAAGACTTATAATATACTTTTTCTATACTTTTACAAGATAGGAATAATGGAGCTAACAATCTCCCCCTAAGTATAAAAAAGTAATTGTGGACAGTTGGGTGCAGGATTTGACAAAAAGAAAAAAATACAAGAGGAGAATAATCTCATCCTCTGCAAAAAATTTACATTATTGAAAGAAGTAAAAATTAAATTGTACAGGCCTATACTATTACAAGAAATTTCTCAACAGTAGAGTCTGGATAGTCGTCTATAGCATATTGCAAATCAGTCTTGACAGTCTTGTAGACCTTGAATATCCATTCCCTGAATGAGACTTGTGTTTTGATAATCTCTAGAAGGTTTGTTACTTCATCCGCCCTTATTCGCCCTTTCTGCACCYCTGCCACCACCAAGTTGAACACCCATTCGAGGGACTCTGTTGAATACTTATGCACCTCTTTCGGATCGAAGAATCTTAGGATCTCATCCTTATCCAAGAAAACAAACCCAAAGATGGGATTATGGATAATAGTGTTGGGATGGAACCTGTGCAGCCAAGTGGGTCTGTTCTTTGGAGGAGAAATCTTCAGCTCTGGCTGGGCCAACCTCATAGCAATATCGAAGTCTTTCTGGCTGTAGAATTTGACTTGGGCACGCATTACCTCTATCAGCCTTCTGAGAGAAATCGAGTAGCTTGACCTCCTCTCCATGTACTTGTTTAGGATCTTGTGCAAGAAGATTGGATCAAATACACAGAGATTGTGGAGGTCAGCATCTGTGAAAGTGTATAGGTTGCCATCATCCCTCTTCACCGTATATTGAGTGTATAGCACGGTCTTCTTCAGCATGGTGTGCGGAGAAATGGTTTCTAGTGAGCGAATAACGTGCTCTGAGAAGACCTGCTTTGGTGGCTTGGTGAGTTTAGTGAAGTGAAATTTTGCTTCGGCAGAGGGCATTCCAGTTAGCTCTGGATCATATGGGGGCTCTGTGTCCATGGATGAGTAACGCCACCGCAGAATCTTTTCGACAGTAGTTATGGGATCTGTATGCATCTTCTGCATAGGAATCTTGTTCATCGAGTCAATAATTTCATAGACCCTCCCTACTGTGGTAGACTCTGGCGTTCTGGTGTCTTCTTCGAGTATAGGCCTCTGGGTAGACCCCTCTGGTAAGATTGGCTTGACTGTTTCTACCAGAGCGTCGAACGTACCCATGGACGTTTCTTCAGGTATCTTTGCAAGTTTGGAAGAGCCTTCTCCAACTTTGGGGATGGGAGCTCTGCCTTGCTTCATCGGAGCCTCTGCCAAAGACGCCTTGAGGGCTTGAACCAGATCAGGGTCGTCGTATTCATCTTCATTGATCTCCTCCAGTGTGTCAAAGCTAGACCCTTTCTTTGGCGACTCCTCTACCACTTTACCCTTGCCTTTTCCCGTAGGCTCTGAAGATTTTTCTTTGGAGAATAGGGCTGTAGTAGAGTCCATTATTTTCAGTGGTTTGGCAGAGGTCGATTTCTTTGGCTCTGTCTTCTTCTCCCCCTCATGATGATCAGGGTTATTGCCTCCCTGATCATCATGGATTTGAGTAGCCTCTGTCTTGCACGGGGTGAGGGAGCCTTCTTCAAGCGCCTGAGTACTCTGGAGGCCGCCTTCTCCATCTTCTCTATTACCATTTCAGCATTCAAAGTGGCGGTGTTGATATCCATCTCTGTGGCCCATTTCATTTTAGAGACACATCGATAGATTTCGTTTTGGAATGATTGACCTTCTTTGACGAGTTGCTTCGTGCAGTCTCTGATGGATTCGTTAGTAGCTCTGGCCTCTTTGAGAAGATGGTCGTGGTGTTTCCGCATGGTCTCTCCGAGAGCCTCAACCATTGCATCAGCTCTCTGCGAGTGGCTAGATGGTTAATATTAGCCCTGGAGGATGAGGAGTCGACGCCAACAGTGGTCGCAGAGGTGAACATCTCTTTGATTTCATTCTTGAAGGCGGAGTAGTCCGTGTAGCCGGCGGAAAGTATGTCTGCAGCGTATTGGGCGGCGACCTCTGTCAGTTCTGTCTTTAGAGTGTTGATGGAGGAAGGATTGAGAGACAGCACGCTGAAGGCTTCTGTGAGATCATCCTTTTTGAGGACAGAGCTCTGAAAGGCTGATAAGGTCGCCTTGAGTTCAAAAGTTGTAGAAGTCAACTCCTTCAGAGCATCTGTTAGAGGTGTAAGAGCCTCTGTCGCCGGAGAGGAGGAGAACAATCTTTTCAACTCATCCAACCTCTGGAATACCATTGTGGCGAAGGTTTGCAACTCCTCCATCGTCACATAGGCACTCGGGGAACCTAGATCACAAACACATGGAGACCTAGTAGCCTTGGAGTGTAAGGCGCCCTTAGTGACCGATTTGGCGTTGTCATCTCGGGGACTTCCACTAGATCCTCGGACATCCCCAATTGGAGATCCTACCGGTGTTCTGTCGATTTCGTGCCTAATAAGTTCAGAGCCTAACTCGGCAGAAGGATCGAGTGGAGACTTTGGGCGTTCTAGACCCACAGCCTCAATGATTATCTCGCATGCCTCTGAAGCATGACTGGGTGGTTCACTCACGTGTGGAGGGGCAACAGATGCCTCTCTTGGCTGTGTCGAGTCCTTGGGTGAACGAACTCTTTTGATAAAACTACCATCCTTTTGAGAGGATGATGGAGTAGAATAGGGTTCCCGGTTTGTGCATTCGACAGAGGACGAAAGAATGTCCTCTGCGAGKTTGGTTGGTTCAGGGTTCAGCGGGTGCATGCTTTCTTCAATAGGGGTTCCTTCTAGAATAGGGTCCCTAGACATGTGGGTTGCACAGGGAGGGGGGCTCGGATGTGTGCCTTTGGCATCTTTTTCACTCTCATCTACCTCCACTTCTTCCTCTTCGTCGTCTAATACGACTTCTGTCCCCAAATTTACCACCTCTGTGGGCGTTGTAAAACTCTGTTGGAGATTGAAGATTATATCTTGTATTTGCT
>NW_020201677.1:0-1118 GCF_001531365.2 Cynara cardunculus var. scolymus
TTTGAATAATGAAGAGTTTTTAAAAGAGAAGGGGGTATTTATATGAGGCTTCAAGAGGAGTAGTGGGATGGCCTCTAAAGGCCCAAGCCCAAGGACTTATACATTTCCCTAAGTTAAGACCCAAAGATCTAAAATAACCAAAACGTCCAAGTCTGGAACAAGACCAACTGCCGCACTGAAATGATCAAGTATGGGCAACCAGCGCCTCAGAAAGAAGACAACAGAGCCTCTGCGAAGAAAGGACGCCAGAGCTTCTGTGAGGAGACACAGAGTTTCTGCAAAGAGATGCTAGAGCCTCTGTGAAGAGACATAGAGTCTCTGTGAAGAGTTGCTGGAGTCTCTATAAAAAGACACAGAGTCTCTGAGAAGAGGCAACAGAGCCTCTGAGAAGAGGCAACAGAGCCTCTGTAGATAGCACCAGAGCCTCTGTGTCTGCCACTAGAGCCACTGTGGCTAACACCAGAGCCTCTGTGGATGACGCCAGAGCCTTTGATCGAATAGGCGACCTCTTCAAGATCATACTCTGGATAAGGTTAACCCTAAAAGACTTAGTTTTCTAAAGAAGATTTCGAAATAAGGTCCTAACCTGGAAATCCAAAAGTGCAGAGTTGTTACAGCCTCCCCAACACAGAAAATTTTCGTCCCGAAATTTAATCGTCAGCGCTTCAATTTATGGTTGGCTTGAGAAGAGGTGGGGATACTTGTTCTTCATGAAGTCTTCGTTTTCCCACGTATACTCCGGTCCATTCTTGGAACTCCAATGAACCTTCACGATGGGTATTCTACTATGTCTTAGCTGCTTAACTTTTCTATCCAAAATCTCCAAGCGTTTTTCAACAAAATGCAGTTGATCAAAAACTTGCAAGTCTTCCAGGGGTAAAACCTGGGTTTCATCTGTAAGCATCTCTTGAGATTCGATACGTGGAATGTATCGTGGATAGCGCTTAACTCTTGGGGCAGATTTAACTTATATGCTACTGGTCCAATTCTTTCTATTATTTCAAAAGGACCAATATAGSGAGGGCCCAACTTGCCTTTCTTTCCAAAACGCATAACTCCCTTCCAGGGCGAGACCTTTAGAAAAACTTTATCACCTTTCTGAAATTCTAAAGGCTTCC
>NW_020201677.1:4928-6574 GCF_001531365.2 Cynara cardunculus var. scolymus
AGAGTGACATGAGTAGCTTTCCATAAGATTTTGAGGATGCTTACATGTCTTACATGCATGACATAGGATAGGAAGATGACAAGTAATCAATATAAGGTATAAACAATCACATAACCAATAAACAAAATAGAAATTCCTCCAAAAGATATCATGCATCACTTGGTCAAGAAAAGATACAAATCAGAGTTTCAAGTTTCAGGTCAAAAGAGTAATCCAATCCAAATTCTTCCTAAAGCAACAACCATCCAATGACCATTCCTAGTGCTAGCATCATCAGGCTAAACACAAACAACCACCTATATAACTTCCTAATCTCTTGCCTGGCGGCAGCAGCCATCTCCCCGTTCCACTCTATACCCTGATGATGCGCTTCCACTATTTCCGATAGGTTGTTGAGGATGTTGTGGTGATAGCCGAGTCGAGTTTGGTGCATCTACGTGTCCTCCGCGATCCTCCTTACTCATTCCTTCTCCGATGGTTTCATCCCTTGCGGATAGGATGCCGGTAATCCAGTTACAATTTGGGTCATCCTGCTCCCGCCTTGGGGTCGAGATGACTCTCCAACGCCCCTCTGTGAGTTTCCAAACGTCACCGTCTGTGGTACAGAGACACTCTTTCGAGGCGTGAGTCTGATCCTTGGTCCTTGCTGGGCTCGCGACGGAACATCAGGGGCTGGCTCCATTGGGGGTAGGCAGGACACCTGTGGGGCGACCGCACTGCCACTAGAAATCGCATCCTGGTCATATGGATCTATCTCTTTGTTACGAGTTGGGTTCCTCTGGGAGCGACCGACTACGTAACCGGAATCGTCTACGGAATACTCGCTTGAATTTGCAGACATCGACGAGAGGATCTGTGACATAAATAATCATGGTTACTATTGTGTATCCTCTAACAAGAGCTTAGCGGTTTTGAGGAAACTTCTAAACAACACTAAACTTCAACAATTATGCTAGAATCCTTAGACAACACCCAAGTTTTATACCAGAGCTTCTGCTAATGAAACCAGAACCTCTGTTTCCTCACAGAGCTTTCGAGGCTAGAGCCTCTGATCACAAGATGCGTACCAGAGCTTCTTGTGTCGAGGCCATAGCCTCTATACACAGAGTGTCTACCAGAGCTTCTGGTGCAATTTCATTAGATATACTAAGGGTTCAACGACCCTCTGATCCTACATCTTGCTCCAACCAAAGCCTCTGGTAGCGGGACCAGAGCCTCTGTGGCAACCCCTATGCTTATCATTCATGTATCTCATGCATGGATCCTCTGGTTCTCTTATTCACTTATGGCAGAGCTTCTGCGAAGGTAATGATTCCAACTTCTTTGTTTCTGGTCTTCTTGACCTGTGCCTCTAATCCTAGGAAACAAATATTCGCAAAAGTGGGACTAAGCTCATGCTTTTCATAATAGTGTCACAACTAAAGCATACCTCTAATCATATCGATTAAGTTCTTTTTATTACACATAAATTAAGTACATGTGATCAGACTTTACTTAACCGATGTGTAACAACAAGGCCCGCTTTAAACACATTATTGAAAATCGTTTAGAAATCATTTTAGTTATAGTCGATGGTTTTTAGCAAGCATATGCGATTTCATTGCCCTCAATAAATGTAAATCTTATACGATGAAATACTTGAGATG
>NW_020201677.1:6819-23046 GCF_001531365.2 Cynara cardunculus var. scolymus
AGTTCCATAGTCCGGAGGTTTCAAATAATTAAACATGCAAAGCTTGCTGTCATGACTTTCCCCTAAAATAACAAAAACAGTAAAAGTGGGGCCGTGAACTCACAGTTTGGCGAATATCAATTGTTTCCTTAAGAGACCTGCTATCACCTGCTCGGACTTCCTGACAGAGCAACCAATACTTAATAAGAACTTCTAAACCTCCAAAACTTAAGTTGGGTAAAAACTGTTTTCAATGCAGTCCGCCAGATACTAAAACCAATGTAGTGGATACTTTAAATATTAGCCTTAACGAATATCTCCAAAATTCAAATAATGGCATMAYTTAATGCCCTTCTAAAGCAAATGATGGCAGCCGCCATCTGTTGGAATTTGAAGATTTTGGGTGGGTTTAACACCCTTCCCAAGAACAATTAAATCCTCGAGTCGCACACCTCCTCAAATCCGGTTGCATGCCCAAGAATGGCAACAAATGGGGATGGTTTCGACTCTATATTTCCAGGAATAGAGACAGATAATACCCCAACTTCTCATTTCTTGAGTAAGATCCAGAAAGGAAAAGAAAACAATTGGGAATTTTTGGGTCTCGGAAAGCTACAAGATGAAAGATTTGATTTAGAGATGCATGCAAGACCCAAGTCACCCGAAGGTGCAATCGGTCCCTAGAATGTAAGAACTCTCTTATTCTCTTTTGGGATTAAAAAGGTTTCTAGATCACAGATTATCATCTGATGAAGACATACGCATGTCTTCGATGGATAATCTCACCATGTTTAAATTCCGAAGCTTGAGTTGAGCAGGAAGATAAAATAGGAATTTGAACACTTTAAAGAGGAATAGATGACTTTAGGAGCATACCTTTTTGAAGATGAGGCAGAAAAGAGCAATTCGAACACAGCAGCGATCCTAAACTTGCAGGAAGACGAGTTCGGCTCGAAGGTGATGAACTTTTTAGAGAGGGAGAATGAGAAAGACTAGAGCTTTTTGAATAATGAAGAGTTTTTAAAAGAGAAGGGGATATTTATATGAGGCTTCAAGAGGAGTAGTGGGCTGGCCTCTAAAGGCCCAATCCCAAGGACTTATACATTTCCCTAAGTTAAGACCCAAAAATCTAAAATAACCAAAACGTCCAAGTCTGGAACAAGACCAGCTGCCACACTGAAATGATCAAGTATGGGCAACCAGCGCCTCAGAAAGAAGACAACAGAGCCTCTGCGAAGAAAAGATGCCAGAGCTTCTGTGAGGAGACACAGAGCTTCTACAATGAGATACCAGAGCCTCTGTGAAGAGACATAGAGTCTCTGTGAAGCGTTGCCGGAGTCACTATGAAAAGACACACAGTCTCTGAGAAGAGGCAACAGAGCCTCTGTAGATAGCACCAGAGCCTCTGTGTCTGCTACCAGAGCCTCTGTGGCTAACACCAGAGCCTCTGTGGCTGACGCCAGAGCCTCTGATCAAATAGGCGACCTCTTCAAGATCATACTCTGGATAAGGTTAATCCTAAAAGACTTAGTTTTCTAATGAAGATTCTGAAATAAGGTCCTAACCTGGAAATCCAAAAGTGCAGAGTTGTTACATGTAGAACTCTTGTTTTAGTTAAATGCACCCCTACTCACCAGCAGAAGGTGGGATTGTCAATCCAAATAGCGCTATCCACTTGAACTGTCGGCTCATACGAGTTAATAAGTAGTGTAACCAATAGGACTTTTTAATTAACCCAAACACAACTTTTACTAGTGTATAAAGTGTTAGTGCTCGTATTCACAATTTCATTTCAAAGAATAATTCATAAAAATCAATTTGTATCCACAATTTATACATGCTTTTCCCCCAAAAACGCGAAAATAGTAAGAAGGGGCTGTGAAAACTCACTCTTTTGCAAAGCTCCGCAAATTAAAGATACGATCCGGTCACCACACGAGCTTAACGATTCACTATCAAAGAGGAATATCCAAAACYGTCACTTATGGGTTTAAAACTACTTATGGGGATTAATAAGTCCTAAGTCCATAAGTGTCTACTTATGTCCAACTTGATTATCTATAGTCCAAATATACATAATGTCCATATGCTCGTTAATATATGTTAGGACCTGTAGATTCAGCTTGGTATTTAATCACTTACTCTGGATGAACTCTTAGAACGATTACAGTGCAGCGGAAACAATGATATGAACAAAACAGAGTAATGGGTTAAGAACACACAGTAGAATGAAGATGAAGAACTAGAGAGAATAGCTTCAAATGATTTTCAATTCTATTGAAAATATTGACAATTACAATACTAGAAGCACCTCCAATTACAATGGCCTAAGCTGCTATATATACTAGTTCCTAACGGCTTTTCTGACATGACCTAGACAAGTGAAATGATCTAAGCCGTTCAAATAAAGCAGATTACAAACATAGTCACGTGATAAGCACGTGCAGCTAACAAACCTAAGTAAAGCGGTGAGAAGAGGTTCTTCACGGAAGATAATACTGCAGATCCTCTGTGAGCCATCCTAGAGGCTCTGCTGGATGTGACTTGTAAGCTCTTGATGCCAGAGGATCGGTTTCCAGAACCTCTGTGAGAGACAACAGAGGTTCTGTCATTCTTGACTTGTACGCTTTTGATCACAGAGGATAAGTTTCCAGAACCTCTATGATAGATAATAGACGTTCTGTCACTTTTGACTTGTACGATTGAACATCTTTTGTTGTTGGTCCTCTGTGGTCTTCTGTGGTAGACCTCTTCTGTCAACACTTGCAGTAGTACTTTTTCATACTTTTACATTAAATGAAATATGAGAGCTAACAATATATTAATTTATACCAGAAGTAATGCTATAGTCCAATAAAAAGATCAAAAGTTTACAAAATCGAATAATCCCAAAATCTCATTTTTGGACAGAAACAAATGGTACATAAAATGATCAATTTATAGACTTCTAAAATGAGATAGTTTCCTATCTTTTTATATGAGATATACCACTGAGTTATGGTCATTGTGACCAAATTTCTTACATTTTGGACATGCAATAATGATTCAAATAATTTATACAATACAATATATCACAACTGATATGGCAGATTACACCACGTTAGTAAAATACTCATTTAAAGAGTTCTACTAAGTGTTCTGCAGAAATTCAAGTTGTATTATAAACGTAACACTTAAATGAAACTTTTAAACTAAGAATCACTCATTTTGGATGAGTTAGAGGAAGATATGGCACCACAAAGTTACATACACACATATGTGATTAGTTGACAGATTGACACTTAACTTAATTAAATTGGTTAATGCCTCAAAACTTGGTATTTGTGAGTGAAACTGGGTTCATATGAACCTTAACTCGTAAAATAACATTTGAGAAGAAGAATCATACACTAAGAGCAAGTAAATAAAGTGATATTAGCATACAAAGTAGGAGTTACCTACTGGTGGTTTCACAGTTTGCACACCCAAAGTGTTTTAGGTGTTTGGAGAACAAAACACCATATTTTCATGTGATTCTACTTGCATGCAGAAGATAACTCATATATTTAACTCTAAAAGGAAGAATCATCCTTTTTCATCGAGTTTTGAAAGAGATATGGTCATTGGAACATACATATACAAATCTATCAAATTCGGACAGATTGCATGCTCACTTTGTTTTGAGTAGCTAAAACCGAAAATCACCACATTTTTGAATGAAATCAGTGGCATTTGAAAGGTAACTCATTAAGTTAACTTTCAGAAAAAAAATCAATGATTTTGAGTGATTATCTAGAGAGTTATGGCTGTTTAAAGTAGGGTTTACCTACTGAAAAACTCTCAGATGCACATATATAATGTTTTGAGTATTTGGGGAGTCAAAACT
This sequence comes from Cynara cardunculus var. scolymus, assembly GCF_001531365.2. NCBI lineage: Eukaryota > Viridiplantae > Streptophyta > Magnoliopsida > Asterales > Asteraceae > Cynara > Cynara cardunculus. The sequence goes on from NW_020201677.1 coordinate 10,664, forward strand.
CAATGTTTTTGAGTGAGACCAAATGGATTACAACCCCAACTCAATAAATAAACTTTTATAAGAAGATTCATAACATTTGAACATATTATTTTCAAGATATAGACGATTTATGAACATGCACCTAATCTGTCAGCACCTAAAAATGTCATTTTTAAGAATCAAACTCACATAAAATCATGATTCTACCTATCTTCTTGAGTTCTAATGTTTGGGTCATACATTACCACCATCATATGAACATTTTCACATGCTTTTGGTGTGTAATCTCTCCTTAAAACTCAGAATTTTCGGAGGTTAGAAGATAGTAGATAGAAATGCATAAAAAGTGGGTTTTTCTCCCAAAATTTGCAAGAAAAAAGAGGGAGATGAAGATGTTACCTTGATTGTTGATGTGAGGGATGTAGTATGTTCAAATCCTTGCTATTTTTATGAAGAAAAGGTGAATATTTTCGGCTGAAAAGAGGGAGGATGAAGATGATTTTCAAGGTGACCCTTGAGTTTTAGGGAGAGTGGGAGAGAAAGTTTAAATTTGAAAGGATGCAAATGGCTTGTATATGAAGAAATGGGGCTTTTTATATGTGAATAAGGGAGGGAAAAGGGGGAAGGGCTGGCCATGGGATGGCCCAAGCCCACCCTCTATATAATTTTTTTTAAAAAACTAAAGCCCAAATGCTAAAATGCCATTTTTCTCAATTTTGACATTTTTCTTCAAATTAAAAACCCATGATGGCTAAATTCATTTAAATAAAAAGATTTTATATTTAAAACACTAAAACTTGGTGTTTTATATAAATTAGGTATAAATTAGAGCATTTGGCACTATATAGGACGTTTCAGATAGTTACGGGGTCGGAACCGGACTTTCTAAGCAACTACCGGAAACTCTAGAAATTTTTCGGCCAATCTAATCTAACTAACTCCTAATCTTATAAATTATCTTCAATAACACTAATATAAACTTAATAAGAACTAACCTGGAAACTCAAATTTGACAGTTGTCACACTGCAATTTCATATAATCTTAAAAAGAATTCAATTAAGATGGGTTTATTGATGAAAATGATTTTGTCTTGTAACCAGAGGAGTTCTGGTTTGACAAAACTCATTTTATGGGGAACCAGAGGTGGTCTGGTTGGATATCGATGAAGGAATTTATTGATGGAATGGTGGATTGCATGATTAAGAAGCCTTGGATGACAAACCATTGGCTCTGTTTAAGCATAGGCAATCCATTATGTAGGACCAGAGGGGCTCTGGTTTGATACGTGGTTTATTATGTAGCATTTAGATGTCCAGAGGCTCTGGATAGTGGAACTAGAGGCTCTGGTATGAAAAATGCATATGTATGCAATGGATATTCATGATGAAAGAATAGCTCCCCCTCAAATGATTTCTGTATATTGGTTGAGTTTTAAAAACTCCCCCTAGAACCAATAATAAGGATGATTGAGGTGACCAGAGGCTCTGGTCTATACAACCAGAGGCTCTGGTTGTGAAGGATGATGGAAAGATGTATGAAATATGGCTAAGTATGCAAAATGGATATGCATATGAATGGGTCTTTGAGACCAGAGGGCTCTGGTTCCAAAGACAATAAATCCAAAGGCTATGGTCTTCAGAACTAGAGGCTCTGGTTGCAAAGACAATCAATCCAGAGGCTCTGGTTGCAAAGACAATCAATCCAGAGGCTCTGTTTATAAAGGCGAGGAAAAAGATGTATGAGAAAATGGTTAAGTGTATGTGAAAGAGTATAATGGTTGAGCCTTTGAGACCAGAGGGGCTCTGGTTCAAATGGATTTGAATCCAGAGGCTCTGGTCCTTAGAACCAGAGGCTCTGGTTCCAAAGGCGATGAAATGAAGTATGAAAATATGGTTAAGTGAATGAGTGAGGAAGGGGGGGGGCGAACTCTTTGGGTCCAGAGGAGCTCTGGTTACAAAGAGTATGAATCCAGAGGCTCTGGTCTTTAGAACCAGAGGCTCTGGTCTGGCGGTCTTTGAGATGATAAGAAAGATGATAGGGGAATTTAGCGTGCCAAGTCTTATTTGGAAACCAGAGGTCTCTGGTTGCAAAGGACTTGGAAACCAGAGGCTCTGGTCTATAGAACCAGAGGCTCTGGTTGTGAAGGCAATACTTAGTGAATAAAAGCTAAGTATTTGCTTTTGGTTTTGGGATAAAGTCGGGTTTTTGAATGCATCCAAGTTTGAAAGTGGATTCAAGGGTGGATTTCTTTGATTCGATGAAGGAGTCCAATGCATTGAATCTAATCCTTTGAGTGTCCGTTTGACGATTTAATTTTTCATAAACGTCTTGGGCATCTTTGGACTTCTTCATCAGAAGTTCATTGGTTTGAAGCTTCTAGTGAAGAATTTCCTGTTCTTTTTGAAAGAAATATTTAAGAGCAACTGAGTTTAGTCTCTCTGCCTCGGATTCTTTTAAGGCCTTAGTTTTCTTTTCTAAGTCCTTAGTTRTTCGTTTGTTTAGTTCCAGAAGTTTATCTTCTTCTGATTTCTTAAGAGTGCTGATGCGAGTCTTTTCCTTAGCTAGTTCTGGTTTTTCTTCAGTTAGAAGGTCAGTCTCTCTTTTGTAGAAACTTGCTTCTTTTTCCACCTTTATTCTTTCAGATTTTTCAAAATTTAATTTCTCTTTCAATTTAAAGAAATCCTCTAAAAGTTTATCACCCTTAACTCTAGCTCAAATGGAGCATAGTTGGTTTCATTGGAAGTAGACTCACATACCTGATCATCAGAGTTGGAGGTAGATTCTGCATTGGACGTGGCCATCAGACAGATGAGTGCTTTGTCTTCATCATCTGATGAAGAATCAGACACCCAGTTTTCTTTCTCGGCCATCAGGCTTCGCTCTCTAGGATTATACTTGTATTTGTTCTTGTAATAGTCATCATCCTTTACCAATCGTCCTCTGCATTCTTTGGAAAAATGACCAAGTTTTCCGCACCTGAAGCAGCGGAGGTCATTTTTCCTTCCATCCTTGCCCTCTTTCCTCTCGTCTCTTCTGCCTTCTTTTCTTTCTTCTCTTTCTTCTTTTCCATCTCTTCTATCTTCCCTCTGATGAAATTTAGATGGCTTCCTTTCATAGGATGACTGGTACCATTCCCTCTTGAATTCTTTTCGTTCATAGGGTTTGTTGATGAACTTTTTCTGGAACTGCTTTGTAATCAAGGCCAGAGATTTGGCAAAGGCTTTAATTTCATCATCTGATTCCGAGGTTTCGTCTTCTAATTCTTATTCTACCACCAGTGCTTTCTTTCCTTTCTTCTTATGTTCTCTAGTAGGGGTCCTTGATATTTCCTTTTCATCGGCTGCAAGAGCGAGAGGTCCACCGATGGATACCTTCTTCTTCATAATGTCGTTCTCTTGTGCTACAAGCATTCCATACAGATCATGAAGTGACCGGCCGTCTAGGTCCTGATTTGCTTGAATGGACATAGACAGCTGAGTCCATTCATTGCAAAGACTTTTTAGGATAAAAACATTTTTTTCTTCCTTAGTTCTGGAGATATCGTTTCGACGACATTGATTAATCAATGTGTTGAAACGATCATAAGTCTTCTGAATCGGTTCATCAAGAAGGGTCTTGAAGTTTGTATATTCATTGATACATTGTGCTCTACGATTTTTCTTCGTTTTAGTCCCTCCTTCCAGTTGGCTTGCCAATTCATCCCAATGTTCCTTGGCTGTGGAACATGCATCAAGGGATTGGAAGATTTCATTGGGTATGACCATGATTATCAGTCGTTTGGCCTTCTTGTCAGTCTCTACCTGTTCTATGTCGTCTTCATCCTAATTCTTCTTATCCTTGGGCATGTAGTAGGCAGGAATTTCAGCTGTGGTGTTTGTTCCTGGGACTCTTGGGACAAGAGTTTGTGGAACGTAAGGACCCTCCATTACAGATCGCAGGAGGTTCCTATCCATTCCTTCCAAGAARTTCACCATTCTTATCTTCCATTGTGGGTATTCTTCTCGTTCAAGAGTTGGAGGCTTGGTGAGAGAGCCAACACTATAGGCAGAATTCCAGTTGGCCATTGAGAATTTTTAGAAGAGAGATTTTACGTTTTGGTCAGAGAGAGAAAAAAAAATTGAGAGAATTTTGGATGATCGTTTGATTGGAAAAACAATCAATTTGCTCTGATACCAATTGTTGATCCCAGATCTCTCAATAACACTAATAATAGAGTTAAGAATAACCAAATTATAGTGTTTTAATGAACAAAGTGATGAATACTCAAGAATAAATTATGAACATTAAAGAACAATCTTGAGTGTCAAATGTTTCACTTTATTAATAAGAAAAACGTAAAAGCGACATTTAATACAATAGGCCTAATCACCAATTTATACTAGTAAGCTAATTAGAAGATAACTATCTAGTGAGACTATTTAGCTAATATTCTATTAATAGATATTGTTTATCTAAACTATTGATAAGCTATAATATTAAGATAAACTTGAAATCCTGCTGTCGACTTGTTATCTCCAGCTGTCTTTCATGGAATGATGAATCAACCTTATCTTCATATCTTCATCGTATGCCTCTGGTTGAATTGTTGAAGAATACTCTAAGTGTTGTTGACCAGAGGGGTGATGAAGATGCTCTTTCCATCGCATCTCTGGTTGTTCATCGRCCCTCTAGTTGTTCTCCAGACTTGGTCAATTCTGCCTTGATGTCTTCATCGGTCTTCTGGTTCTTCATCACTTATTGTTTTTCATTACTTTTACACTTTATGGATTATGGGGTCTAACATCGTACTTTAATATTATTAAGTACTTCTATCTTTTTGATGAACGATATTATTTCTTCAGGTGCTTCACTTTTAGATTTGAGGAAGAAGACCCAAGTTTACTTAGAGTACTGATCAACAATGACGAGTGCATATGTCTTTCCAGCAAAGGATTGCACGTTCACTGGACCAAAGAGATCCATGTGCAATAGCTGAAGTGGAGATGTCACTGAAGAGATTTGCATGGTCTTGAAGCTAGCTCTTTTCTGTTTTCCATTTTCACATGCTGAGCAAAGAGATTCCATTGCAAAGGTGTGTTGAGGAAGACCAGTGACAAGATCATTTATAGACAACTCGCTGAGTCTCTTAAAGTTAAGATGAGAAAGCCGTTTGTACCACCAGTTGATATCTGACGAAACTTTAGAGAGAAAACAACTATTCTCAGTGAGAGGAGAATCCATGTTGATGATGTAGACATTCTCTAGACGAGAACCGGTTAGAGCAACCTTATCATCATCGTCAAATAAGTAGCATGAATTTGTAGAGAACTTCACTGTGAAATCTTTATCACACAGTTGAATGATGCTGAGAAGATTGTGCTTCAGTCCTTTAACATATGCAACACGCCTGATGTTGTTGCACCGTTGGTTAATATATCAAAACTTTTGGTATATCCTTTTCCATTTCCTCCAAAGGTCACAGAAAGGCCTTTTTCATCCTTATAGTCGATGAGCAGGGATTTGTCTCCAGTCATATGTCTTGAGCATCCACTATCGAGATACCAAATGCCTTTGACTTCCTTAACAAGGGAACAATTTAAAAATGCTTTGGTACCCATTTTATTTGGGTCCAGCAATGTTAGAGGCAACATCTACTGAAACTGAAGAACGAATATCAGAAGAAGGCTTCACTGAACCTGGAGAAGAGGCTTCAGTGGAATTAGGAACAACCTCTGACGCTAATGGAATAGTGTCAATAGGTGTCTTCACTGATCCTGACGAAGAGGCTTCAGTGGTAAGAGAAACAACAACACCTAACGTTGAAGACTTAGTGTCATTAGTTGTCTTCACTAAGCCTGAAGAGGAGGCTCTGGTGGATTTCTTCACCTTCATTGTTTTAACAACCTTAGTGGTAGATTTTGCATCGGTAGATTTCTCAGCCTTGGCTACTTTCTTGCCCTTGGTTGGGGGACTAGCCTTGGCGGCAGAAGGACACTTACTAGAAATATGTGTAGTTTCACCACAGTGTCTACACTTCCTATAGCTGAAGCTAGCTTTAGGGCCAGGAAGTACCAGAGTAGAAGAGGGACAAGCTCTAAGGATTCCCTTCTAATTTGTTCTAGGAGGAACGTTTGAGGATTTGGAGTCCTTAGGTGAAACATTCACCATGAGCTTAAACTTAGATTTCTAAGAAGACTTAGATATCTTGATCCCTGAGGAAGAAGAAGGTGCACAAGCTAAAGGAATAGATTTAGATCTATGTGACTTGTTAGCCTTCTTAGGAAGAGGTGTTGTGACAATGAACTTACCTTTGCCTTAGTAACCTGAAGTCAAAGGAGTTCCTTCAAGATGACTCTTAGTAAGAGAAGACTGAGAGGAAGAAGTGTCAGGAATCGAAGAGACGAAGATACCAAACTTAAGCATGGACCAGTATATGACACTATCTTCATGATTACAATTAGGAAAAGCCTAGACCAGTATTTATCTTGGCAGGGATCTGAGAGTTAATGATCTCAGAGGCTTTAACAGAGGCTTTGCACCATCCTTCAATGGTAGCCTTTTCAGCCCTGCGTTCAGCAACTGCTTGCTCATGCTCAGCAATAGCCTGTTCGCGTTCAATAGTGATGGTCTGGTTCACAATGACCTGATCTTTAAGATCTTTTTCGATCTTAGTCAATTCTTTGATCTTGGAATGACAATTCTTCAGTTGTTCTTGAACAACAAGATTAATCATTTATGCTTTAGATTTGCCTTTCAGGGCATTGTAAAAGTCAATTGTCAAAGTATCTAATGCCGATAGGCTAGAAAAAGAAGAAGAAGAAGAAGAAGAAGAAGAAGAAGAGGGTTCATTCAAAAGACATACCTGAGCAGGAGAGGATAATGAGGGATAATGAGAGGTTGACGTCCCAAAAGTTTCTTCCGTGAAATCTTTGGCCATATAGCAAGGATAGGACGTGTCTTCCTCATCAGAGGATGATTCATGCGACAAGACCTTTGGCCTTTCGCTAGGAACTCTTCTTTTTCTTATATTTCCCCTTTAGCTTCAGATATTTATCATCTTTGGTTCTGAAGGAGGATATGGTTTTTGAGATGGCATTGCAGTCTTCTTTGACCTGCACTCACCTGCAAAGTGACCTTTATGGTGAGAATTATAGCACACCGTTGAAGGCTTGTTAACAGTATCTGACTTTGTCTTTTCCTTAATGGTCAGCGTGGGAGATCTGCGGAAATTACTTTTCCTAGCAAACCTTCAAAATGACTTAGTTAGAAGTGATTCATCAAAGTCTGCAAGTTCAGACTCTGACAAATCCTCAAGGTTAGTAGAGTCTAACTCCCTTATGAAAACAGAAGAAGGAAAAACAGAAGAAGAAGATGGGAGTTCAACTGAAGAAKCTTCAGAGATCAAAGCTAAAGGAGAGCTTTAATGCTCGTGATTGAGCAGTATCCCATATAAAGAGGTAAGAGAAAGGGAGGACATGTCGTTGGACATCTTGAGACACATAAAATATGTATCCCACGATTCTGGTAAACATTCCAGAAACATCGTCAAAGTTTCAGAGTTGGAATATTTTCTGCCAACTGTCCTCAAATCAGTTAGAAGATAATTAAACCTTTGATGTACTTCAGACAACGTTTTAGTCTTTCCACAGAGAAAGCTTTCATATTGTCTTACTAAGTTCATCTTCCTTGATTCTTGTACCTGAGAGGTACCTTCATATTGAACACAAAGATTGTCCCACATGGTTTTTGATGTCCGAAGCTTCATTATGGAGTGATAGACCTCGTCAGGAAGAGACATAACTATTATAGATCTCCCACGAGTATCTATAGCTATCTTTTTATTGTCTTTTTCACTCCACTGATGAGGGAGCTTAGGAATCTGCCTTTCAGGAATCGCGGTAGTCGTAGATGTTTTGGGAATAGCCGGAGATATAACATATGAAACATAAAGTCCATTTCTATATAATGTGGAATTTCAGGATCCACACCTTCCAGGAAGAGAGACATCCGATTCTTCCAGAGACTGAAATTGTCTCTGATAAACCGGGGAGGTTTGGCAAGTGAGCCATTGTCGTGAAAGTTTGTGCTTGTGTTTTGCAAAGCCATTTGTAAAGAAATTAAATTATCTAGAAAGAGAGATAATAAGATGCAGAAAAACAGCTAAACAATAAGAAAATAAAACACTGCTATGATACCACTTGTTGGTCCCAGCGGGGTCTACAAGAATTTTAGACGACCATTTTGTAGAAGGGGGGATGAATACCCTTTCGTTTTTAAAAATATATTGATAAAGAAAGATCAATATAGATTTTTGCAGATTGTATGCGGAAATAGACAAGGTAAAGATAACCTATCTAAAACAATATAAGTTTACACACAAATATACTTAACAAAATAGAAAAGATTTGTTGAAAGATAAATACATTAATTTTTTTTCTTGGGTGACAACTTTTTAGAACACTTGAGAGGGATTCTAACTTGCTTAAAGATAAGCGCACGTGTTCTTTTAGATGCGTGCGTATATGCGTGTGTTCTCTGCATGGAGAGAGCACTCATCTATTTATACCCATTGCATTAAATGCAATTCAGAAGGGTTTGAACACGCATCAAGCTTTCAGAGGGAAGCTTGTCCTTTGCTACAGTGAATAGTACAATTGTCTATTCATGAGCAAATATCCTTTTGTGGAGTTAGTGGGCACTAGAGTCGACTAGTCGGCTCCGTACAATAATATACTCTACAAAAGGGTATGGTTTTGTCTTTTGTGTGTGTAAGGACAAGATAAAAACAATCTTGCCCAACAAGCTTCATTTGATCGCTGAATGCTGGAATAACACTGAAGGTTTCTTCAGCATTCGATGAGGCTTGGGCATTCTTCACACATATGTTGACGATGTTGTAATCACTGAAAACCGCTTTAGGTCACGAATGCGCCAGTCAATAATCCTCAGTTTCAGTCTTCGATTTTCACTGAAGGTTCTTTAGTGTGAGTTTTGTCTTCTTGAAGTATCGTTGTCATTGTAGGATTTACAATAAATGTTTCAGCGATCACTGAACAGACTCAGTGATGATCACTGGAAGTGAAGGTACAAAAACATAATACTTCTAAAGGTGAAAGGAATTATCATCAAATCAATAAAAGAGAGGATTAACAATAACCAACAAAATAAATCTAAAAGAATGTAAAAATAAGAAAAAGAAGAATTATAAAATAAGTTATCCACAAAGTATCACATAAGAAACTTCATATTTTACTTTTAGATTTATATAAAATAATGATGCCAAATGCTCAATTAAGGACATCTCTGGCTTGGAAAATTTTGTTAACATTTTGGAGAAAATAGATGGGATAAAAAACGGTAAATAAAACCGAAAGGTCTATAACATTTATGACTTAATGAAAGACAATTAATTGTGATCTCAGATTCAAGTCATTAACAACAATTCAATCAACAATCAAGAACATAAAGATGATTTTGAATAAGTCGGCTTGCTTGATTATTCCAAAGTGTAAGTTCAATGTTCTTAAATCTCTCTAATCTCTCTCAATCTCTCAATCTAACTCTCAATTATGATTAACCGCTCACTAACAAAACTAACCACAAGCTATTTATACCTATTACCATAAAAGGAAACTAAACTAACCTTCTAAAAACAGAAAGTCAAACACTAACAATTTACAAATCATATTAAAACATTTTAAGCACCGGGACTTGAATACAACAATTATGACCCAACAATCTCCCCCTTTGGATTCAAGTCCAAAACAACAACAATCTTCAAAAACTTTAACTCTTCAAGATTTGAACTTCAAAGCTTTAGCAACTTCAGATCTTTAAACAGTCTCCTCCAAATAACTTTTCAGCACAAAAACAATCTACAAACAATCTCCTCCTTTGATCATCATCAGAAAGATTGAACTCCCTTAATTTGATAAGGATTTAACATTTTGATAAATCCCCCTTTAAGAACCAGTAAACTCATTGCAGAAATAATCTTCACATTCACTCCCCCCTTGAACTTTGCATCAGAATAATCTTTAACGATTATCAGCAATTTTTTATCAACTCCTTTGAAACTTTGGCACCTTCCCTAATCTTCAAAAATTGATGCAGAAATCTTCATTCATTATCAATAAAAACTCCCCCTTATGATGAAAATGAGGACCATTTATATCATACTTAGAAACGAATGATCCTTATAGGAATGCCGTCAAGTCATAAAAAGTTAAGCAAATCTTTGCAAATTCGTTTATATAATCTTTTCAGATTATGAAGGTTAGAGAAAAAGCCAGATTCAACTTATGAACCTTTTTCAATCTTCATAAAAAGATTGGGCTATGAATAACGGACATATTCAGTACAACGAGTGCACTTCATATATGAGACTTTTTAATGTTCATCTCACCAGGACTTCCATTCAATCATTGATAGCTTTAAGAAACGTATTTATGAATGTTCCGACATAATAACAAATATTCTATAAGTTTGTGCAGTGAAAAAATGATAAAGCAACTAATGCTTCAGATAAGGCTCAAAAAGATAAACAGTGTGGACTACACAAATTTATCACACTCAATTTGTGATTAATAAGACTTGAAGGGGGGACATATATCCTTCTTTTTCAATATCAGTTATCTCCAAATGAGAAGTCGATATGAGATGTGTGCCCCAAGTGTTAATGAAACACTTATCTTTTGAGAGATAAATGAGTAGTTAGTGGGGTTATGACAATAGTTGGCCTTGGCCTTGCCTTTTTCAATATTAGTCTCCAAAGAATCGAAAACCAATATATTGTGTGGTTGCCCGAATTATATTAGATGGAACAGGATTTTTTTGTGATCCCAGATTCAAGTCATAACAATTAATTCAATTCAAAAGATGATAAAGAACATAGAAGAATTTAATATGTCGTCTTGCGTGTATTCCAAAATAGTAAGTACAAAATGTTCTTGATCTCTCAATCTCTTTCAATCTCAATCTAACTCTCAATTATGATTGCTAACTAACAACACAAACTATTTATACCACTACTATAAAAGGAAACTAAACTAACTTTCTATAAAAGGAAACTACATTAAAAAGCATATTAAAACATTTTAAGCACCGGGACTTGAATACAACATTTTTGTACCAACAACCTCCCCCTTTGGATTCAAGTCCATAACAACTTCAGAAATCTTCATAAACTTAAATTACTCAAGATATGATCCTGAAAGCTTTTAGCAACCTTTTTCTTCAACAATCTCCCCCAATTAACTTTCCAGCACAAAAATAATCTTCCTTTTTGACAACAAAATTCAAATAATCCCCTCCTTTAATCATCTTCAGAAAAATGTTACGTCCCCCCTAATTTGATAAGGATTTCACAATTGGATTATCTTCCCCTTTAAGATCTAGAAAACTCCTTGTAGAAACGATATTCACATTCACTCCCCTTGAATATAGCCGCATAATAATCTTTAGCAATTATCAGCACTAAACGATCAACTCCTTTCAAACTTTAACACCTTTCCCGATCTTCAGAAATTGATACAGAAAATTTTCATTCATTTTCAATATAAACCCCCTCTTATGGTGAAAATGAGGAGCATTTACATCATACATCGAAATGAATAAACTTTGTAGTAGTCAATTCATATAAAGTTAAGCAAACCTTTGCAAATTCACTTATAAAATATTTTCAGATTATGAAGGTGATGGAAAAGAACCAGATTCAACTTATGAACCTGTTTTCAATCTTTAAAAAAGATTGGCTCGTGAATATAACAGATATATTCAGTACAACGAATGTACTGTAACACCCCATACCATACATTGCATGTAACATATACTTCATACACAAGAAATACATGTTTATACACCACATTGGTCCTCTTAGTACAAAAATCTACCAGTACGAAATACGTGGTTCAAAAATTCAAAATACAATTCTTGCACCAATCCAGTTTCATCTATCAAAACTATACATATCATCAGCCATTCTTCATGTAGATAAACATATAGGAAAATTATCACATTTTCCATTTTCCCTTACCTTCTGCACTTCATGCAATACATGTTTAAAATCACAAAACGAGGGTTAGACCGAAAGGTCTAGTGAGGTACCCTATTTATGTTATTACAAGGTGAAAATCACCAAAACTTTTAAGTAAAACAACTTTTCATATATATCACAAATATATGAACGAGTAAGAACATAATACCAATACCTTTCACTTTTCAAGCCAATATTCTCTACTTGCAAACAATACATCAAATCCCAACAGGTTTACACTAAGCAAATTATTACAATGCCACTTTTAAACCTTTCAAAGATCAAATAAGGTTTTTTAAAGTTTTAGGCCAAACCTGTTATTTCCTCCTTAATAACATCCAGACTATGATTTCCAATAAGAACCCTGATCCTAAACCTTTAAATCACAAA
>NW_020201677.1:24236-41448 GCF_001531365.2 Cynara cardunculus var. scolymus
TACCTTAGGTGATAATCAAAATTTGGTTATCATATTATCCACCCCTTAAAAGAATTTTGTCCCAGAATTCCTTTAATCAAAGAGCCATGGGTATTCTGATTTCATATTCTATTCCAATTCCCATGTCGCTTCTGGTCCTTTGTGAAACTTCCACTGTACTTTAACCAAACTGATCTCTTTGTTTCTTAACACCCTGATTTTTCGGTCAATCACAGCTTCCGGTGTTTCCACAAAGTTCAGCTTATTGTCCAGTTTAATCTCCGGTAGTGGTACAGCGAGAATCAGATCAGCTAAACATTTTTGGAAGTTCGACACATGGAAAGTTCTGTGAATCAGACTTAGTTCTTCTGGTAGCTCTAATTGATACACCACTAGCCTAATTTGCTTACATATTCTGAATGGCCCAACATACCTCGGACTGAGCTTACCCTTCCTTTCGAATCTGATAACACCCTTCCATGGTGAAACTTTCTGAAACATCCCCCAATCTCCATACATTGCATATTACATAGAGTTCATTCATAGAATGCATAGATTCCCACATAGGTCCAAAATTACAAGAGTCTGTGCTACCGGTTTACGATACAAATTGCATAACTTAAAAAATTCCAAAATACATGCATTTGTAAACTATCATTGCTATCTTCCAAAACACATCTGAACACGGTCTTCAATAGTTAAGCATATAAGGGAAGTAATCATAGAATGCTTTTTCCCTTATTAATATTTTGACTGGTATTACCTGCACACATGCTTTAAACATAAAATGAGGGTTAGACAACAGTCTAGTGAGATTTCCCTTTTTCATGCCATGCAGGGTGAGATCACCAAAACATTTACCAAAGAATTTCTCAACATAAAGAATAATAATAAAAGAATTGCATCCGGATTAGGTCCATCGGGCCTCTAGTTTAAAATTCCATACTTAAAAATAAATAATGGATTTTCAGTCAATCGGCCTCTGATTGCACAGTGTCCATCGGCCTCTAGTTCCTTAGTGTCCATCGGCCTCTGGTTCCACAGTATCCATCGGCCTCTGGTTCCACAATGTCCATCGGTCTCTGGTTCCACAGGGTCCATCGGCCTCTGGTTGTACTAACTAGAGCTTCTAGCTCCTAACCAAAGAAGAATAATAAAAGATTTCTAAGTATAAAGACTTTTTGGAATATTATTTTTAAAATTATAAATATAGCACTAAGCTTAATTCAAAGACATAAATCTTATTTTTAAACTCATGATTTATAAAAGATTTTGCATCATTCTCAAATCAATATCTAGAATCCTCTGGTTCCATTATGAGAACTAATCAAAGCCCCTCTGGTTCCTTGCAAGGTACAACCAGAGCTCCTCTGTTTCCTCATAATCAATGCTTTTATCCAAAGCATTTTATTCACAACCAACGGTATGAGCCATATTTTCTCCGATCCCATAACATCATTACTATCATTTCTACTAAAGACAACATCTCTAAACTCTCAAATCACCAAGAAATGAGAACTTTAATCTGTTGTAACTCTAATAGATATCATAATAAGAGTTAGGCCGAGCAAACAACGACCAACCTTATGTCTTCCCAAATATCCCCTTTCTTGATATTCAACCCTTATGTCCTCTCATTAATTCATATGAAGTAGTTCATCCAATGTCAGACCTCAGTCATATATGTTAAAGTGAACATGTTCATAACTTCCAAACCAAATCATGGTTTCAATATAGGTTTATACTCAAACCTTTTTAAACTTCAAGAACAACTTGTTCTTCCAAATCAGTTTCAAACCTTTAAACTCATAATCTTTATGTCAAAATATATATAAAACGGCTTTTTACCAAGCTCTTTCCATACCCCAAATCATCAATACTTAATAGTTCAATATTCACAAAATTTAAAGAGTTGGTTAATAAAACTCACCTTATCAAACAGAATGTTTTGCAGATTAACACACAACAAGTTCTTCACTTATCACAAAATCTTCAATACTTTTGAAGCAACAGATTTCTTGAAGAACACCTCACCGCCTTTAAACACCTTTTTCTTCTCTCAAGAGTTTCTTTATAAATTAAACAGTGATAAGGATAACCCTTATCTTTTTCTTTCTTTAAATATCCCACCTAGGCATTGAAGGATGTTTATTATTATAATATTGACTAAGGCAGTGTGACTTTATATTATTAAATACCATTTTGCTTAATGGTGAAGGTACCATCCTCTTTTTAATAAAATAGTAACACCATATAGCATATATCACATATAAGATTATCCACTCATATATATATATATATATATATTTATATATATATACCATGGCATGCATGTCTTCATCTATGCATATTGTTCATGAAATTAATTAATTAGTATATATGCCATCACGTAATTTACCAATTAATCACGTATATTTGACCTCGACCCAGGTTGTCTGAAACCTAGTTATAACATTCTCTCCCCTTAACAGAATTCTGTCCCGGAATTCGTTCAAATAACCATGGATACTTTTCTTTCATATCTGATTCTAACTCCTACGTTTCTTCTGAACCTTTGTCAAATTGCCACAGTACCCTTACTAGTCTTACTTCTTTGTTTCGCAACATTCGGGTTGTACGATCAGTTATAGCTTCTGGAGTTTCCACAAAATTCAGTTTTTCATCCAACTTAATCTTTGAAAGTGGTATTGCCATACTAGGATCAGCAAGATATTTCCTTAGGTTTGACACATGGAAAGTATTATGAATCAGACTAAGTTCCTCTGGTAATTCCAATTGGTAAGCTACAGGCCCAACTCGTTTACAGATTCTGAATGGACCAATATATCTTGGACTGAGTTTACCTTTCTTTCTAAACCTCATAACTCCTTTCCAGGGAGAAACTTTCAACATTACTAAATCATTCACGCAAAACTCAATTGATTTTTTGCGCTTATTTGCATAGCTTTTCTGACAGTCTTGAGCTGTTTTAATTCTTTCCTGAATCTGATCAATCTTTTTAGAAGTTACCTGCACAATTTTGGGACCTGTTAGTTATTTTTCACCCACCTCATTCCAACATACAGGGGTTCAGCATTTCCGACCATATAGCACTTCACTTGTAGGTACGTCATACATTTTTCTACATACCTTGTTATGTCTTTCTTCAGTCCTGGCCACCAATAAAAAGTTTTCAAATCCCAATACATTTTATTAGTACCTGGATGAATGGAATATCAGGTTTCATGACTTTCCTTCAGAATTATATCACGAATATTCCCATAGCGTCGTATCTAGATTCGTCCTTGAAAGCACAAAATTTCTTTATCGTTCTTTTCTAGGGTAGTAATAATTTTTCCCAATCTTTCGGCTTTTAAATGATCTTCTTTGACAGCCTCTGCTTGGCATCTTTGAATATATGTATGAAGATCTAGAGTCACACTTATTCTCATCGCCACAGTTTTGATGGTTCAACCTCTTTCTTTTTGGCTCAAAGCATCGGCTACAACATTAGCCTTTCCTGGATGGTAAAGAATTTCACAGTCATAATCACTGACTAGTTCTATCCATCGATGTTGCCTCATGTTTAACTCTTTCTTGTTGAACAAGTGATGAAGGCTTTTGTGGTCTGTATAAATTTTGCACTTTGTTCCTAGCAAATAGTGCCTCCAAATTTTTAAAGCAAAAACTAAAGCTGCTAATTCCATGTCATGTGTTGGGTACTGCCTCTCATGATCTTTCAATTGACGTGATGCATATGCGATTACCTTTCCCCTTTGCATCAAAACACAGCCTAAGCCAAGCTTCGATGCATCGGTATAAATAAAGAAGTCTTCTGTTCCATCGGGTAGAGATAGAACTGGTGCGCTACACAAGCGATCCTTCAAGGTTTGAAAGGCTCTTCTTTGTTCTTCGGCCCAATGAAACTTGATGTCTTTTCGAGTAAACTTGGTCAGAGGTACTACTATTTTTGAAAAATATTGAATAAATTTACGATAATAACCGGCCAAGCCTAGAAAACTTCTGACTTCTGAAGGATTTCTTGGTGCATCCCATTTTTCTACTGCTTCGATTTTTGATGGATCCACTTTGATTCCTTCTTATGACACAACATGGCCAAGGAATTGCACTTCCCTTAACCAAAACTCACATTTTGGTAACTTGGCATACAACTTCTCTTTTCTCAAGAGACTCAAAATAAAGTGTAGATGTTCTGCATATTCTACTTCTGACTTAGAGTATATTAAAATATCATCGATGAATACAATAACAAACTTATCAAGATATTCATTTCATACCCTGTTTATCAGGTCCATGAAGGCCGCAGGTGCATTGGTTAGGCCAAAAGGCATAACTAAAAATTCATGATGTCCATATATTGTTTTGAACGCAGTTTTAAGAACATCTTCTTCTCTGACTTTCAGTTGATGATATCCGGATCTCAAATCAATCTTTGAGAAGTAACTGGCCCCAACTAATTGATCAAATAAATCATCAATCCTAGATAATGGATATTTATTCTTAATTGTCAATTTGTTAAGTTCCTGATAATCTATACACATCCTCATCGATCCGTCCTTCTTCTTAACAAATAAAACTGGAGCTCCCCAAGGTGAAGTACTTGGTCTAACAAAACCCTTGTCAAGTAGATCCTTCAATTGAGTCACCAATTCTTTCAGCTATGATGGGGCTAATTTGTACGGTGTTTCGGCTACTGGTGATGCCCCGGGTATCAGATCATTTTTAAACTCAATGGCTCTATATGGTGGAAGACCAGACAAGTCCTTGGGAAAGACTTCTGGGTATTCTTTGACAATTGGGATCTGTTCTGATTCTTTCTCTTCTCTATTTGCATCGATAGCATAAGCCAGAAACCCCTGACATTTCTTCTGTATACACTTACGAGCTTTCAATATGGAGAGAAGACTGGTATGACAATCCCGATGATCATTATCTATGATAACTATTTCTCTGCCTGGCAACTTAATTTCAATCATCTTTTGGTTACATAAAATAGTTGCCTGATTTTTGGCTAACCAGTCCATACCCACCACTACATCGAATTCCTTCATTGGCATGGGGAATAACCGAATAGGCAACTCACAACCCTTAATGGAAATGGTATTTTCATGGAACACATAAGCAACAATTTCTTGACTATTAGTGGTGTCAACCACTAACATTTTTTCAAGAGGCACATAAATCAAGCATGCAATTTCAGCAAAAGTAGGGGATACGAATGAAAAGTTTGCACCCGAATCATATAACACTTTAGCATATACGGAGTTGATGGAATAAGTACCTGTTACCATGTCTGGAACTGCCTCTGCTTCATTTTTAGTCATTTGAAAGGATCGTCTTTGCATCCTTCCTAGCCCTCCTCTATTTATACTTGGTCTCCCTCGAGTACTCGTTGTACTATTTCCCAAAGTTAGTTGCGGAGCTTTAATCTGTAGGCATTTATCTTTAAAGTGATCCGGTGAATTGCAGTTGAAACATCTTTTATTCATTGGACAGAATCTCGATAAATGTCCAATTTCACCACAATTAAAACATTTCATTGGTTCTGGTTTGCATTCTCCTTGGTGATATTGTCGACACTTAGGACAGACCTTCTCCATCGGCCTCTGCATCGGTCTCTTATTGAATTTAAAAGACTTGGATCCTCGATATCCTGTTGAGGATCCTTCCCATTTCCTCTTTTCAAGAGGTTTTCCTTCATCGCTTTTGTTTTTGTTCCTCTCTGTGACTTCAGCTGCATCGACTGCTAATAGAAAAGTGGCAGGATTCATCGCTATAACAAATTCTCTAATTGAGGGCTTCAGACCCCAGATATACCTCTCAACCTTTCTAGCCTATGTCGAGATGTAATGCTCGGCAAATCTAGAATACTCTATGATTTTTTCCTAGTGTATCCTCTAACTGATCCAGAGCTCTGTTCTAACTTCAAGAAATCCTCTTCCATCTGTCTAACTGCAGTCGTGGGACAAAACTGTTCCTTGAATTGATTCACAAATGTTGTCCATGACAAGGTTTGCAAAACATCCATCCTTCCAAGAGATTCTATTTCCCACCAATACAAAGCATTAGACTTTAGAACCGATATAGCAAATATGACTTTGTCGGCTTCTAGACATCGTATGGTATTAAATACTGATTCAATCTCTTTTATCCAACACATAGCTTTAGTTGGATCTCGCTCACCCCAAGAAGTTGGTGGTTTGCATGCAAGAAACATGTTAATATCCCCTCCTCTGATGTTTGGTGTTGGTATATAAGAATTTATCTCTACTTGCTATGTTTCCACTCTCGAAGGGATTCTCCCTCTTCCTCTGCCTCTACCTCGTGAGGTATTAATAGGGGCATCAATGGGAGAATTTTCTGTATCACTAGGATCAAGATGGGCTAGTCTTTGTGATCTTCTGGACTGACTTGTCATCTGTAGATTTCATGATTAAATAACACATTTTCACATTCGCAATAAAATAAAGTGTCCAAGTTCAGATATGTACCTATAGATTCAAAATTACATTGGCCAGATGTAATCCGAAWRTACCTTACACACTAATCTCTTAACTTATCATATTTATTCCAAAGGTTCTAACTATGTTCGGGACCCTAATATGCAAGAGAATAGTTTAAGTCTAGGCTCTGATACCAATCTGAAACACCCCCAATCTCCATACATTGCATATTACATAGAGTTCATTCATAGAATGCATAGATTCCCACATAGGTCTAAAATTACAAAAGTCTGTGCTACCGGTTTACGATACAAATTGCATAACTTAAAAATTCCAAAATACATGCATTTGTAAGCTATCATTGCTATCTTCCAAAACACATTTGAACACGGTCCTCAATATTTAAGCATATAAGGGAAGTAGTCATAGAATGCTTTTTCCCTTATTAATATTATGACTGGTATTACCTGCACACATGTTTTAAAACATAAAATGAGGGTTAGACAAAAGTCTAGTGAGAGTTCCGCAATGTCCATCGGCCTCTGGTTCCAGAGGGTCCATCAGCCTCTGGTTCCACAGGGTCCATCGGCCTCTGGTTCCACAGGGTCCATCGGCCTCGGGTTCCACAAGGTCCATCGGCCTCGGGTTCCACAGGGTCCATCGGCCTCTGGTTCCACAGGGTCCATCGGCCTCTAATTGTACTAACAAGAGCTTCTGTCTCCTAACCAAAGAAGAATAATAAGAGATTTCTAAGTATAAAGACTTTTTGAAATAATATCCTCTGGTTCCATTATGAGAACTAATCAGAGCCCCTCTAGTTCCTTGCAAGGTACAACGAGAGCTCCTCTGATTCCTCATAATCAATGCTTTTATCCAAAGCATTTTATTCACAACCAACGGTCATGAGCGATATTTTCTCCAATCCCATAACATCATTATTATCATTTCTACTAAAGACAACATCTCTAAACTCTCAAATCACCAAGAAATGAGAACTTTAATCTGTTGTAACTCTAATAGATACAATAATAAGAGTTAGGCCGAGCAAACAATGACCAACCATATATACTCCCAAATATCCCCTTTCTTGATATTCCACACTTATGTCCTCTCATTAATTCATATGAAGTAGTTCATCCAATGACAGACCTCAGTCATATATGTCAAAGTGAACCTGTTCATAATTTCCAAACCAAATCATGGTTTCAATATAGGTTTATACTCAAACCTTTTTAAACCTCAAGAACAACTTGTTCTTCCAAAATAGTTTCAAACCTTTAAACTCATAATCTTTATGTCAAAATATCTATATTTTACCAAACTCTTTCCGTACCCCAAATCATCAATACTTAATAGTTCAATAATCACAAAATATAAAGATTTAGTTAATAAAATTCACCTTATCAAATAGATTGTTTTGCAGATTAACACACAACAATTTCTTCACTTATCACAAAATTTTCATTACTTTTGAAGCAACAGATTTCTTGAAGAACAGCTCACTGCCTTTAAACACCTTTTTCTTCTCTCAAGAGTTTCTTTCTAAATTAAACAGTGATAAGGATAAACCTTATCTTTTTCTTTCTTTAAATATCCCTCCTAGGCGGTGAAGGATGTTTATTATTATAATATTGACTAAGGTGGTGTGGCTTTATATTATTAAATGTCATTTTGCTTAATGGTGAAGATACCATCCTCTTTTTAATAAATAGTAACACCATATAGCATATATCACATATAAGATTATCCACTCATATATATATATATATATATATATATACATATACCATGTCATGCATGTCTTCATCTATGCATATTGTTCATGAAATTAATCAATTAATATATATGCCATCACATAATTTACCAATTAATCATGTATATTTTACCTCGACCTAGGTTGTCTGAAACCTGGTTATAACACTTTCAACATCACAAAATCACCTACACAGAATTCAATCGGCTTTCGACGATTATCATTATAACTTTTCTGGCGATCTTGTGTTGTTCTGATTCTTTCACATATCTATTCAATTTTTTCAGTAGTCTCTTGAACAATCTCAGGACTCGTCAACTATCTTTCTCCTACCTCGTTCCAACATAACGGCGTTCGATATTTACGTCCGTACAACACTTCATATGGTGTTGCTTGGATGCTGGAATGGTAACTGTTATTATATGCAAACTGTATTAACGACAAGTGATCTTCCCACGATCCTCCGAAGTCAATGATACAACTTCTCAACATGTCTTCGAGAGTCTGGATAGTTCTTTCACTTTGTCCATCAGTTTACGGATGATAGGCGGTACTTAGTCGGATTTTAGACCCCAAAGCTTTTTGCAAACTTTCCCAGAACTTTGAAGTAAACCGACTATCTCTATCAGAGATAATAGATAATGGAACACCGTGCCTGATTACAATTAATTTAATATAAACCCGAGCCAACTTTTCTAAAGAGTAATTCTTTCTTATTGGTAGAGAATGCGTAGATTTAGATAGACGATCAATAATTACCCAGATCACGTCAAATCCTTTTGGAGTTCGAGGTAATGTCATAACGAAATCCATTGTAATGTGATCCTATATCCATACAAGTATCTCCAAAGATTGTAGGCTTCCATATGGCTTTTGATGTTCAATTTTAACCTGTAGGCATGTCAGACACTGTTCCACATATCTGGTTATGTCCCTCTTCAATCCGGGCCACAAATAAAAAGGTTTCAAATCTTTGTACATCTTATTGGTACCTGGATGAATAGAGTATCGGGACTTATGGATTTCATTTAATATAGTGTTCCGGATATCTCCAAAACACGGTACCTAGATTCACCCTTGAATGCACATAATTCCATTATCGTTCGGTTCCAGAGTTAAAATTATTTTACCCAACTTTTCTGATTTAACAAAATCTTCCTTCATAGCTTCTTTATGATATCTCAGAATTTCTTTATGGATATCAAGGACTAAACTTATTCTCATTGTTACAATTTTAATAGTCCCACTCCTTTCTTTTCTGCTTAAAGCGTCAGCTACCACGTTGGTTTTTTCCTGGATGGTAGAGGATTTCACAATCATAGTCATTTACAAGTTCAATCCATCGACGTTGTTGCATATTTAGTTCTTTCTGGCTAAACAAATGTTGTAAACTTTTGTGGTCAGTATAAATCTGACACTTTGTTCCCAGAAGATAATGTCTCCAAATTTTTAAAGCGAATACCATTGCAGCTAATTCCATATCATGAGTTGGATAATGTTTCTCATGATCTTTCAACTGTCTTGACGCATAAGAAATCACCTTTCCTCTTTGCATCAAAAAACATCCCAATCCCAGCCTTGAAGCATCACTGTATACTACAAAATCTTCGGATCCATCAGGTAGGGTCAACACTGGTGCATTGCAAAGATGATCCTTCAATAATTGAAAAGCCTCTTGATGTTCCCTTTCCCACTAAAATTTAATGTTCTTCTGAGTTAATTTGGTTAATGGCACGACTATTTTAGAAAAGTCCTGGATGAACTTATGGTAATAGCTTGCCAGTCCCAAAAAGCTTCAGACTTCAGAAAGAGTTTTTGGACCTTCCCACTTTGCAACTGCCTCTATTTTAGTTGGATCTATCTTTACCCCTTCTTGCTGATATGATATGACCCAGAAATTGAACTTCCCTTAACCAGAACTTACATTTAGATAATTTTGCATACATCTTTTCTTTCTTCAACAATTCCAATATCAAACGAAGATTTCTGCATGTTCTTTCTCAGTCTTTGAGTATATAAGAATATCGTCGATAAATACAATAACGAATTTATSAAGATATTCCTTACATACCCTATTCATCAAATCCATAAAGGTTGCGGGCGCATTAGTTACGCCAAAAGGCATAACTAAGAATTCATGATGCCCGTACCTAGTTCGAAAAGCTGTTGTAGCAATGTCCTCCTCCCTGACTTTTAATTGATGATATCCCGATCTTAAATCAATTTTGGAGAAATAACTTGCTCCCACCAATTGATTGAACAAGTCATCAATCCTTGTTAAAGGATATTTGTTCTTGATCGTCAATTTTTTCAGTTCGCTATAGTCTATACACATTCGCATAGACCCATCTTTCTTCTTGACAAATAAGACCAGAGCACCCCAAGGTGAAGTGTTGGGCTTAATAAATCCTTTATCAGTCAGATCTTTCAACTGTGCAACTAATTCTTTCAATTGAGATGGAGCTAACTGGTATCGTGACTTTGCTACTGGTGCACCCCTTGGTACGAGATCAATTCAAAATTTGATTACTCGATCCGGCGGTAATCCAGATAAGTCCTCTGGAAAGACTTCCGGATATTCATTAACAATCGGAATCGATTCCTCTTTTCTTTTATCTTTCTTCACATCAATCACATATGTCAAACATACCTGGCACTTCTTTCGAATACTTTTCTGAGCTTTCATCATAGTTAATATACTGGTATGGTGGTTCTGACGGTCACCATAAATAACAACTGTTCCTTGGTCTGGCAGAGTAATTCTGATCATTTTCTTATTGCAAATAATACTAGCTCGATACTTTGCCAACCAATCCATACCCACTACTATATCAAATTCCTTCATTGGCATAGAAAATAACCAAATCGGTAGTTCACACCCCTTAATAACAATAATGCAGTTATCGAATACACTATTAACAGTTTCCTAACTATTAGCAGTATTAACTACTAATTTGTCATCAAGTAACACTATATTCAAACATGCAATTTGAGCAAATGATGGTGATACAAACGAAAAGTTTGCATCAGAGTCAAATAACACTTTAGCATGTATTGAATTCAGTAGGAAAGTCCCTGTTACTACATCTGGTGACGCCTCTGCCTTATTCTTTGTCATCTGGAAGGACCGTCCCCATGCCCCTCCTTGCCCTCCTCTCGTCACAGTAGGTCTTCCCCGAGTACTCGACACATTACTCCCCATTGTCAGCTGTGGAGTTCTTAACAATGGACAGTTTGATCGCATATGATTTGGAGAATTGCAATTAAAACATCTTCTGTTAGCTGGGCAACTCCTTGACAAATGGCCCGCTTCACCACACTTGTAGCATTTCTTTGGGTCAATTTTGCACTCCCTATGATGAACCTGTCTGTATTGTGTACATACTTTCTCACCGACCTTCTGATCAACTCTATTATCATATCTCACGGTTTTCAGCCCTCGAAAGTTCGATGAAGGCCCCTCCCACTTTCTTTTCTCTACAATTTTTCCTTCTGATTGCCGATTCTTATTTCGTTCTGTCACTTCGGCCGCATCTACAGTTAATGAAAAGGTATTGGGGTTCATAGCACTTACAAACTCTTTGATTGAGGGTTTCAAACCCCAGATATACCTTTCTATCTTTCTGGATTCAGATGAAACATAGTGCTTGGCAAATTGAGAGTATTCGATAAAATTTTCAGTATACTCTCGAACTGTTTCATTCCCTTGTTCTAATTTCAAGAAATCTTCTTCCATTTGTCTCACTGCTGTCTTAGGACAAAACTGATTCTTGAATCTGTCCACAAATTCTGTCCAAGATAATGTCTGTAAAACATCCGTTTTGGCTAATGATTCAACTTCCCACCAGAACAGAGCATTTGATTTCAATACGGAAACAACAAATCGAACTTTATCTGTTTCTGGACACCGGATGGTGTTAAACACAGATTCCATCTCTTTAGTCCAACACATCGCTTTCACTGGATCCCTTTCCCTAGAAAAGGTTGGTGGCTTGCATGCCAAAAACTTCTTGATATCTCCCTCCTTGTTGTGGGTGACTGGAACAAAGAGATGAACTTCCACTCTTTTCGTTTCCACCCTAGCCGGTATCCCATGATAGATGTCAGAGTTTCCCGCAACTTTCCCATTTTCTCTGCCAACATATCCCTGGTTACGTATTCTGGGTGTGGCATCGATCTTTCCTGAACATTCCTAGAATGGGATTCTTCATGTTCAGAATGAACTTCAGTCCGACCCCTCCCTTGTGACTGACTTCTTCCCCTGCCTCTTCCTCTGGGTCTTCCCCGACCTCTATTTCCGGAAGTGCTAGTTGGAAGATTAATAGGTGATTATCCTCTTTTCTCATACTCTGGTCGAGCCGTTCTTTCAGATCTTCGGGTTCGGCTAGACATCTGCAAATTTTAGTGTTATTAATCATGTATTCACATTCCCAAATATAATGAAGTATTCAAGTTTAGATATGTACCTGTAAATTCATAATTGCATTGGCCAAATGTAATTAAAATTTACCTTTCACACTGTTCCTTCAACTCATCATATTTATTTCCAATGGTGCTAACTATGTCCTGGACTCTTAACATGCAATGAATCAGTTTAAGTCTAGGTATCATGATGTCGAATACCTAAATCCCTTAAACTCAAGCTCTGATACCACTTTCTATAACACCCCATACCACACATTGCATGTAAATACTTCACACACAAGAAATACATGTTTATACACCACATTGGTCCTCTTAGTACAAGAATCTACCAGTACGGAAGACATGGTTCAAAAATTCAAAATACAATTCTTGCACTAATCCAGTTTCATCTATCAAAACTATACATATCATCAGCCATTGTTCATGCATATAAACATATAGGGAAATTATCACATTTTCCCTTTTTCCTTACCTTCTACACTTCCTACAATACATGTTTAAAATCACAAAACGAGGGTTAGACCGAATGGTCTAGTGAGATACCCTATTTATGTTATTGCAGGGTGAAAATCACCAAAACTTTTAAGTAAAACAACTTTTCTTATATATCACAAATATATGAACAGGTAAGAACATAATACCAATACCTTTCACTTTTCAAGCCAATATTCTCTGCTTGCAAACGATACCTCAAATCCCAATAGGTTTACACTAACCAATTTATTACAATGCCACTTTTAAACCTTTCAAATATCAAATAAGGTTTACTTAAAGTTTTAGGCCAAACCTGTTATTTCCTCCTTAATAACATCCAGATTATGATTTCCAATAAGAACCCTGATCCTAAACCTTTAAATCACAAAGAAATAAAGATTCCAGACCATGGTAATCTTAAGGGATATAATAGTAAGAATTATATTACACAGTACACATACAAATGCCACCCTTATATCCAAATGTACACCTCTCCTTGATATGCCACCCTTATCCCATGGTACACCTCTCCTAGATATACCACCCTTACTTCCCCGTCAAAACATTTCATAAAAACAATTCCATATTGAATAGACCACAGTCAATGGAATAACATCAGTAAAAAATCATTGTTATCAAAATTCCCATTTCTTTGTTAAAAGAATCAAAATGATATGTCCATTCATAATCCGGTAAAATTTTGTCCGGATAACAAATCCGGACAACACTTCACTATGTCCCATTTAACACTTAGAATAAACTTTCAACACTTTTGTCTGGATTACTAATCCGGACAACACTACGCATAATCGTCCGATTTAAAATAAACGCCATCTCATAGTCGTATTCCTATTTCTCCGTTTAAAATACATGACATATGATCAAAATTCATAAATCGCTCAATCTTTAAACCGGTTAAGACATGTCCAGTTTAATGTCTAATCCGCTTGACCCTTGTCCGGTTTAAAACTAAACCGCTTAACACTTGAGCGGTTTATACTTAAATTGCTTACACCTTGATCGATTTAAGGCTAAACCAGTTGATACACCAAACGGTTTATATCTAATATGGATAGCCTTTGAGCGATTTACATACATATGCATGAACTTGGAATCTGACTAACTCTAAATCGCATAATACTATGAGCGGTTTAGATAATATCGGATCATACCTTACCCTATATAAACTAAATCTGATAAATCTTTCAAAACTCAATTCAATATGCAATTCAAGGTATTTCAAAAGCGTAAATTACTCACCTTGAATTCTTTTGAAAAGCTTTCCGGAAATGCAAATGAAGATCAAATCCGGTCAACACTACTTTCTTTAAATCGCTCAAATATTCTCAAAATAGCAAGAAGATGAAATGGAGGTTTCCACCTCTTTTTATACCCTTCCCAAACAGGGAAGGCGGCTACACCACCCCATGCATACATCTATCATGCATGTATCTATATATATATACATGCATACACCCAATTCCATATATATAACATTCATACACACACACACACACATATATATATATATTATGCATATGATACTTATGCATAAAATTTCACATACTGGCATGATCAAATATATAACAATTTATCATGCTAACACGTATTCTTATATCAAATAATCACGTATTAACTACCTTAGGTGATAATCAAAATTTGGTTATCATATGTACTTCATATATAAGACTTTTTAATGATCATCTCACCAGGACTTCCATCAAATCATTGATAGCTTTAAGAAACGTATCTATGAATGTTATATCAAAATAATAAATATTTTGAAATTTTGTGTAGTGAAGAAATGATAAAGCAATAAATGCTTCAGATTAGGCTAAAAAAGATAAACAATATGGACTACACAAATTTATCAGACTCAATTTGTGATCAACAAGACTTGAAGGGGGACATATATCCTTCTTTTTCAATATCAGTTATCTCCAAATGAGAAATTGATAGATTATGAGCTGCGTACCCCAAGTGTTAATGAAACACTTATCTTTTGAGAGATAAATAAGTAGCTGGTGGGGTATTTAACAAGAGTTGGCTTAGGCTTTGCCTTTTTCAATATTAGTCTCTAGAAGTTAAAAACTAATAGATTGTGTGGTTTGTCCGGATTATAGTAGATAGATCATGATTCTTTTAATCTTTTAATCCTGGACACAACTCTCATCAATTCTTTTAGCTCCCTTAAACTACCCTTCTCATTTACATTTTAAGCTCTGCACACACACCCATTTTGCATTTCAGCTTACTTAGATATGGATGTCCTCTTGGGTAGGGCTGTCGATTCTGACAGTCCATAGAGGTATTTATGTTAAGCTCTCAGTCCCTCCTAAAAATATTACATTGTAAGCTCATTTGATCACAAATGATTGATCAAAAATAATATTGCAATGAAGTACATTTGATGAAATGAAAAATTGATCAAAAATAAATTTTCAATTAAGTACATGAACAATTAAGGAGTGATGTACAAATCAGATTATTCAGAAAAATATTGGGAGAAATGAATGAAGATCTTTAAGAACAAGTTTACAGATTTAGAAATCAAAGAATTGAGAAATATTTTCAAACAAAGAATTAACAATCAAAGAATTTATTTTTCTGACAACAATGTTAAGTACAAACGAGTGTATTATCACCTAAAATGGTTTTTTTATTTTAGAGACATGATAATAACAATTTGAATAATAGTTGAAATAGGTATTGGAAATATGTACTGTTATGATTGAATTTTAGTGATAAATTTTATTCGTCTTGAAAGATAAATATTTATATTTTAGCATGTTTGACTTTGTTTGTAATTGTTGACTTTGACTAGAGGTTTCAATGTTTGATCCTATAAATAGCATTTGTCTTCTAGTGAATTGTAGGAAGAAGGGAGCTCAATTGTAATCATACGTAAACTTTGAGAGTTTTATAGAGTTTGACTAAATTGACTTTTTCTCTCTACTCCTTCTATTGTGTTCTTAAAGTTCATATGAAGATTGCCATGGATTCTTAGATGTTTATGAAGATTGATCGTATTGTGGGACTCACAATTGGTATCAGAGCTGGAATGCAGTGAAATCAAGTGAAGAAATGACAAATTTGAAGATATTTTTTTGGAAAATTTCATCTTTTGTTCTTCATCTTCAAAAGTGTTCTTCATTTTTCAATATTTTAATTCGTAAATTTTTCAAAATTTTGTGTTTTGATGTTAAAAACATGATCAATGTGTGCGTAATAGATATGTGAATCTTAGTTATTCACAAAGTTTTGCGATTAGATCATCCGTTTTCGAGATTTGTTGAAATTTGGTGAGTTTTGAAAAGTTTTGGTGTTGTTGAAAAACTCATAAAAAGTTTGATTTTGATTCATTTTTGAGTGAAAAAGTTAAAATTTTTGTGTTTTTGGTGATTTTTTATCGGATTCAAGCCTATTTCGTACAATATACTTGGTTGAATTCTTAGCCTAAATCGCATGCAATGTTAGCCGAGTTCAAGCTATATCTCACATAGGCTCAATCGAATTTTACTTAGCCTATTGTTTAACTCGTTATCCTCTCAATAGCCTGAGCGGACTTAGGCTACGTCGCTCAAGACCAAGCCACATAGGACACTTCTTCATCCGAGTTCCATCAAGCTCGAACAACACCTCAAGTAGATTTCAAATTCCCGGACAACAAGTCATCCGGACTTGATCTTTATCAACCAAAGGCATACCCGGATTAGCCTTACCTCGCACACTTTAGGCGAAGTTCATGTTTCTTGGACAAAGGGTCAGCCGATTTTGAGTAACATTGGCCAAAACGTAACCTTATCTGGAAGCTGACTTGTCCGGATTTGTGCCTTCCTCGTATCAGAGCCTAAGTTTAAGGGATTTAGGTGATCAATTGCATGATGATACCTAGACTTAAACTATTTTATTGCATATTAGGGACCCAGACATAGTTAGAACCTTTGGAATAAATATAATAAGTTAATAGGTCAGTGTGTAAGGTATTTTCGRATTACATCTGGCCAATGTAATTTTGAATCTACADGTACATAACTGAACTTGGACACTTTATTATATTTGGGAATGTGAAAAATGTGTGTTTTAACTTTGATATCTACAGATGGCAAGTCGGTCTAGAAGATCACAAAGACTAGCC
>NW_020201677.1:41763-43420 GCF_001531365.2 Cynara cardunculus var. scolymus
GGGATATTAAAATGTTTCTAACATGCAAACCACCAGCTTTTTCGGGTGAGCGAGATCCAGTTAAAGCTATGTGTTGGATAAAAGAATTTGAATCAGTATTCAATACCATACGTTGTCCAGAAGCCGACAAAGTCAGGTTTGCTATATCAGTTTTAAAATCCAATGTTTTGTATTGGTGGGATATAGAGTGTCTTGGAAGGATGGATGTTTTGCAAACCTTGTCATGGGTAGAATTTGTGAATAGATTTAAGGAACAATTTTGTCCCAAAGCAGCGGTTAGACAAATGGAAGAGGATTTCTTGAAGTTAGAACAAAGCTCTGGATCAGTTAGAGAATACACAGAAAAAATTCATAGAGTATTCTAGATTTGTTGAGCATTACATATCCACAGAAGCAATAAAAGTTGAGAGATATATCTGGGGTTTGAAACCCTCGATTAGAGAATTTGTTATAGCGATGAATCCTACCACATTTTCAATGGCAGACGATGCAGCTGAAGTCACAGAAAGAAACAAAAATAGAAACGATGAAGGAAAACAAATGGAAAAGAGGAAATGGGAAGGATCTTTAGGATATCAAGGATCCAAGTCCTTTAAGTTCAACAAGAAGCCAATACAGAGGTCGATGGAAAAGATCTGTCCTAGGTGTCAACAATATCATCAAGGAGAATGCAAACCAGAACCAATGAAATGCTTCAATTGTGGTAAGATTGGACATTTATCGAGATACTGTCCAATGAATAAAAGATGTTTCAATTGCAATTCACCAGATCACTTTAAAGACAAATGCCCACAACTCAAAACTCCACAACTAAGTTTGGGAAATAGTACAACAAGTGGTCGAGGGAGACCAAGTATGACTAGAGGAGGGCTAGGAAGGGCATAAGGACGATCCTTCCAGATGACTAAAAATGAGGCAGAGGCAGTTCCAGACATGGTAACAAGTACATTTTTTCGTGAACTCCTTACATGCTAAAGTGTTATTTGACTCGGGTGCAAAGTTCTCGTTTGTATTCCCATCATTTGCCTCATATGCTCATATGAATTATGTGCTACTTGACGATAAATTAGTAGTTGATACTGCTAACGGTCAAGTATTTGTTAGTTATATGTTTAAAAACTGGACTATCATGATTGAGGATTGTGAGATATCTATTCGATTGTTTCCCATGCCTATGAAGGAATTTGATGTGGTAGTAGGAATGGATTGGTTGGCAGAACATAAAGCTAGCATCGTTTGCAATGAAAAGATGATTAGAATTATGTTACCTGACAAAAGGATAGTCGTAAGTTATGGTGATCATCGGAATCATCGTATCAGTCTATTATCTGTGATGAAAGCCCGAAAATGTATCCAAAAGAAATGCCAAGGATTTTTAGCCTATATAATTGATGCTAAGAAAGAAAAGAATAAGCAAGAATTAATTCCGATTGTTAGTGAATATCCTGAAGTCTTTCCAGAAGACTTGTTAAGGCTACCTCCAGATAGAGTTATTGAATTTAAGATTAATTTGATACTCGAAGCAACACCTGTAGCCAAAACACCATATAGATTTGCTCCATCAGAATTGAAAGAATTGGTGACTCAACTAAAGGATCTACTTGACAAGGGTTTTGTTAGACCAAGTACTTCATCTTGGGGAGCTCCGGTTTTATTT
>NW_020201677.1:46550-48500 GCF_001531365.2 Cynara cardunculus var. scolymus
AGCAGCATGTGTCTACTTGGGTCGTTGACTCAGGATGCTCGAGACATATGACTGGCACCTTAGAGCTTATGTCATCATGCCTAAAGCAAGAAGGAGGTTCTGTTATCTCAACTGTTGTATGTCTTATTGTTTATTTATTTTTGTATAAATTTTTTTATATAATTTCTCTTTGTATATAGTTTTATTTCTTGATTAACCTTCACTTGTTTTCTTAGTTAGCAGGTTTACCTCGCAGAGACTTGCAAGGATTGAGGGGGAGTACATGCTTTCAAAAGAATAAAACCTATTGAAGAAGCAAAATGTTTTTCATCATAGAAGTCTTTTCACAGACCCTTTGTGATAACTCTCAGAGGCTCTTTGAACGGATCCTCTATCGATATCTCTTAGGATTTTAATTGGTTTTTAGTTTGACGGGGTGCCATGGAAGCTGGCTTCAAGGGGGAGTTTTGAATTGAAAATCAAAACCTCAAAAGGTGCAAAACTTTTGAAGTATCTTGATCTCAGAGGTCAACTCATCAGAACCTCTGGCGCTTCTATCAGAGGCTCTATGGGTCTGAACGGAGCAAGTACTCATCTCTTTGAGGATTTTCAAACCGTTTAGGTAAATAAAGGTGTAACATGTTAGAAGGCCCCACACATATCACAGAGGCTCTGTTACCCTTAGGCTTCTGAGAGAACTCATTTCTATAGTTTTCTATTATTGATATGGTGCACGTGGTTATGTGGATAAGGGTTAAAGTTGACCACGCGCGTGTCAGAAACGGGGGCGCACGTCATCAATCGTGCGTCTTCCCAACACCGCGTGTCATATTTTTGATTCGTATATCCCAAAAGCCACTCATCACAATTTATAGCCAAATAAACGGTTCCCATTCAAAATCCCTCACTATAAATACCCTTCCCCCCAAAACGTAAACCTCTTCATTACTCCTTATACTCCGACGATCCTCAAACTTTCCGGCTAAACCTGCAACAATGTCTTCAAGCTCATCTGCCTCCATTCAGTTTGTGAATAACTCAAGCGACAACGAAGTAAATCAATCACAAGCACTCACTTCTCATGCCCTATCGTTCTTCCAAAATCAATATGAGAAAGTGGTACTTGTAAAGAAACCTAACAACTACTATTTCGCTCCTTCACCAACTGGCTTCCCTGAATACACATATCCTCTTATCGAAATCCTTCGCAATCACCCTATATATTATGCTCTCACAGCAACTAAACCTACCCCAGAAACCTATATTACCCATTTTTTGCTCAGTTCATACATTTGTACCCTGGAGAATTCTGGATTAAGCATAGTAGGTTATGTTTCACACCCTACTGTCAAATCTCTGGTTCCAATGGAAATGAATGTAAATACCCTGTGCACAGCCCTGCATCTACCTTTCTTGGAAGATCTTAATTTGGATACCTTCGCTCCATCTCCTACAGACGCAGAATTGATCGAGTTCCTTGAATTTCACTCCTACATAGCAAAGACAAAAATCATAAAAAGGAAGGGCCTTCCCTCTATGTGGAACACTATGTTCTCAATAATTAATTGTTGTTTAACACGGAAGGTCGGCAGCCACGACCAAGCTTCACATGYYRTGCTTTCCATMKTTTATGGAATCTACTTCAATCTACCCCTGGATTACGCACAACTCATCTATGATGATATGGTGAGTCTTATCAAAAAGAAGTGTGCTACTCAAAGGGGTGAGAAATCAAAAGTGAAGGCACAGAAGAATGCCAAAGAAGACCTCAGTCACCCAAACTTAATCCTACAGAGGTTCTTTGGCTTGGTCTTTGGAGATATGATAGCAGAGAAGCTGCCCTCTGGAGAGCCAAATGCACGACTATATCCAATGAAGGAGTTCCACCCTACAAAGCATGAGCTAGGGTACAGAAGCCCAAGGCCACTATCAAAAGCCATGCTCAAATACCTTAGCAGAGGAGATAGGAAA
>NW_020201677.1:50015-51889 GCF_001531365.2 Cynara cardunculus var. scolymus
ATTAACCATCTAGCCACTCGCAGAGAGCTAGATGCAATGGTTGAAACCCTTGGAGAGACCGTGCAGAAATACAACGACCATCTTCTCAAGGAAACCCGAGCAACCAACGAATCAATAAGAGACTGCATAAAGAAACTCGTCGCAGAGGGTAACAACTTCAGAAATGAGATATATCGCTGCGTCTCTAAAATGAAATGGGCCACAGAGATGGATATCAACAATCCCTCTGTGAATGCTGAGATGGTCATTGAAAAGATGGAGAAGGCGGCTTCTAAAGTTCTAAGGTGATTGAAGAAGGCTACCCTAACTACATCCAAGACAGAGGCCACTCAAATCCATGATGATCAGGGAGGTGATGACCCTGATCGTCATGAGGAGGAGAAAAAGACAGAACCAAAGAAGACAACCTCTGCCAAACCACTAAAAATAATGGACTCTGCTGCTGCCCTATTCTCAAAAGACAAATCTCTAGAGCCTAAGGGGAAAGGCAAGGGTAAAGTAGTAGAGGAGTCGCCACAGAAGGAGTCAAGCTCTGACACGCTGGAGGAGGTCAATGAAGAAGAATATGATGACCCTGATCTTGTTCGAGTACTAAAGGCTTCTTTGGCAGAGGCACAGGCGAAAAAGGGCAGAACCCCTATCCCCAGAGTTAGAGAAGGCTCTTCTTCCAAACTTGCAAAAATACCGGAAGAAATGTCCACAGGTACATTTGACGCTCTGGTAGGAACTGTCAAGCCAATCCTACCAGAGGGGTCTACCCAGAGGCCTATACTCGAAGAAGAATCCAGAACGCTAGAGTCTGCCACGGTGGGGAGGGTATCTGAGATCGTTGAATCCATGAATAAGATTCCTACACAAAGGGTGCGCACAAATCCTGTAACCACTGTTGAGGAGATTCTGCAGTGGCGTTACTCATCGATGGACACAGAGCCCCATTATGACCCAGAGCTAACAAGAATACCCTCTGCCATTGCAAAGTTCCACTTCTCAAAACTCACCAGGCCACAAGAGCAGGTCTTCTCAGAGCATGTGATCACTTCACTCGAAACCATTTCTCCATGCACTATGCTAAAGAAGACCGTGCTATACACTCAATACGTGGTGAAGAGGGATGATGGCAACCTTTACTCTTTCACAGATGCTGACCTCCACAACCTCTGCATATTTGACCTAATATTCTTACACAAGATCTTGAACAAATACATGGGGAGGAGGTCAACATATTCGATTTCTCTCAGAAGGCTGAATGAGGTAATGCGCGCTCAAGTCAAATTCTACAGCCAGAAAGATTTCGACATCGCTATGAGGTTGGCCCAGCCAGATCTGAAAATTTCTCCTCCAAATAACAGACCTAGTTGGCTGCTTAGATTTCATCCCAACACCATTGTCCACAATCCCATCTTTGGGTTTGTTTTCTTGGACAAGGTTGAGATTCTAAGATTCTTCGATCCAAAAGAGACGCACAAGTATTCCACAGAGTCTCTTGATTGGGTGTTCAACTTGGTGGTGACAGAGGTGCAGAAAGGGAGAATAAGGGCGGATGAAGTGACCAACCTTTTGGAAACAATCAAGATACAAGTCTCCATCAGAGAATGGATTTTCAAGGTCTACAAGACTGTCAAGACTGACCTGCAATATGTCGTAGACGATTTTCCAAACCCTGCTGTGGTGTAATCTCTTGTAATAATGTAGGCCTGCACTATCTTTTAATTCTTTCAGTATTGTAATTCTTTTTTAAAGGATGAGATTAATCTCCTCTTGTATTTTTTTCATAAGTCAATTCTTGCACCCAACTGTCCAAAATTACTTTTTCATACTTAGGGGGAGATTGTTAGCTCAATTATTCCTATTTTGTAAAAGTATAGAAAAAGTAT
>NW_020201678.1:0-3059 GCF_001531365.2 Cynara cardunculus var. scolymus
TTGCAAACTAATACATATACTTGTACAAGATAAATGTAAATCTTTAACGATGTTTAAAACTTGAGACGCTACTGAGCCTTACCTGACCAATGTGCCCCATTATTTTACGAACTACCATAAAGTGGCCCGCTCGCTCACTTAGGTACCACGGTTCGTATCAGTACTACTTCAGTGTTAGTCACGGTTCCAGCATCTTCCTAAATCGAATGGTAGCCCGTTCGCACACATAAGTAGACTATTAAACATAGGTAATGTGCACCCATTTTTGGGTGGGACTGTCAACACAATAATGGTTATCCACAATTACCACGGCCCAGGAACGTGCCCGAGTTAACTAGTAGCATTTACGGAAGGGGACTTTTTAAAATATACTCTCAAGTACATCAATTTATCATTTATACATAGTGCAATAACAATCAATTTTTCATGATTTCAACAATTTTTGACTAAACAGTTCTTTAGTCCAACAGTTTTACAACTAAACAGTATAGTTTGCAGACTTTCATGCTTTTCCCCCAATTTCAATAAACAAAACAGTAAAAGTAGGGCCGTGTATACTCACAAGTTTGTTGATGAACATCCAAGAACTTGATGACGTTTGAAGCACTAAACGTTCGCCCTAACTTTCCTAAACAGTCCGAAATCCAATAATTAGATCACCTATCGGGTCTCGATAAAGATAAAGTCAAATTATATCTTACGTAATGCCAATAAGTTTTTATGGATTAAAGTTGATACTTATTAATTGTTCTTAAAAATGGTCCAATATTTATGTATTTTAAGATCAAAGTCTTTTGCACAAAAAGTTACCACTTGGACAGAATGTAAATTCTGTTTCTGGAATTTTGGTCTCACAAATCACTATCAAAAGAAACCTTCCATAAATCATTTTGTGTCCAAATTTTTATACCACAAATGTTACTGTGTTAGACAACTTCTGTCCAAATTCCACACATTTTGGAAGTGTTTTAGTAATTCAAATGTCCAACTTATTTGCATCCTGTCAAATCTGAGGTCAAATGGAAGGTCTAAACTTAATGTTTTTCAATGATTTCAATTGAGTTGTAAACTTAACTCATTAATCCAACTTCCAGAAAATGAATTACACATTTTTATTAGATTTTGAGAGAGTTGTGCCACTTTGAACATGCATGTACGTTTCTGTCTAGCAGCATCAGTTTGCACCAGAGTTTTATATCAAGCATTTGAATGCTCAAAACTCAATATTTTTAAGTGAAACTAGAGGCATATGAACAACAACTCACTAAAATAAACTCCAAAAGAAAAATCAAACATTTTGAAAAAGTTATCGAGGAATTGTGAGTGTTCAAAGTAGGATTTACCTACTGTTGAACTTACTGTTTGCACACTTAACTTGATCTAAGTGTTTGAGGGGTCAAAACTCCATATTTTTACATGATTCCAGTTGGAATAGAACCCAAACTCCAAGAAATACACTTAAAATAAATTAGCATAACATTTGGACTATTATTTTGGGAGATATGGACGACAAAAGTGCTAGTAAGAAATCTGACAGCACCAATACCACTTTTGAAGGTTTAAATCCACATGCAATGTGGTTTTACCCTAATTTCTTGAGTTCTAAGACTATAGATCATGGATTATCACCATTATAAAGACATTTTTCATGTCTTTGGTGTATAATCTACCATCTAGATACTCCAGAAATTTGAGTTCAAAAAGAAGAAGGAAATGTGTAGAAAAAGATGATAAATGATGTTTAAGATGCTAAAACAATGTAACTAACTCTTTACCTTTGTTGATAACACTTTAAATCTTTCAATGTTCTTCAAAAATGATTGAAACTAAGGGGGTTTATTTTGAATTTTCGGCTGAAGTGGTTTTGGGGAGGAGAAGAGACACTTAGAGAGAATTCTAGGTGGTTTTGCATGGAAAAATAAGCTAGAAGTGGGTAGAAATAAAAGAGTCACCTACTTTTATATGTGGGGTTAGGTGTGGGACATCATGTGGCCAGCCATAAGCCCAAGCCCACACACTTTAATATATATATATATATATATACTACATATATAACCATTTAGACCATTATCTTAATTACAACCCCTTAAGCACAAAGTACTGTCATTTTATGCATAAATTTCAAAAAACTCTTAAGGATAAGTCATAAAGCATAATGTACAACTTATTGATGCATTGACTTTAACCCCTCTACCATCACCACCAAATTTCAAATTTCAATTTTGAAATTTCAAATTTTAAATTTGAAATGATGCTTATTCAGCCTCATCCTCTTCTCAAGACACTCTCATCCCTCATCCTCTTCTCAAGACATTCTCATCCCTTCCTCATCTCAGACGATTCATCACTGCATCTCTCCATATCCATTATTCACTAATATGGTGAACAATCAAAATCCCTTTGAAGCACATAACGAGAAATAGAAGAAAGCAAGATGTGAATCGAGATCTGTGGTCTCTCTCTCTCTCTCTCTCTCTCTCTCTCTCTCTCTCTGTGTGTGTATATATAGGGGGTGTTTGTGATTGCTTATGTTTGGATTGCTTATTTATGAACATGATGCTTTTGGTACGGTTTTCGATTGATCCGATAGGTTTTATTTTCCGATCCGGAGATTTATCGGAGGTCGTCACCACTGTTGCCAAATAAACATCGAGGCTGTGATGAAATTCTTCTGCATTTAGCATTTTCGAGCATAGGTTTCCGAGCACTGGGTAAAATTTGGCCCGTATCTTGGCGGGGCAACGGGTTGTAGCCATGGCGGTGTCTGATCCCATTTGTCGGATTCCAGATTTGCAGATCTGAGCCCACATAATCAGAAATAGAAGAAAGCAAGATGTGAATCAAGATCTCTGGTCTCTCTCTTTGTATATATATATATATATAAGGGGTGTTTGTGATTGCTTATGTTTGGATTGCTTATTTATGAACATGATGCTTTTGGTACGGTTTTCGATTGATCCGGTAGGTTTTATTTTCCGATCCAGAGATTTATCGGAGGTCGTCACCACTGTTGCCAAATAAACATCGAGGCTGTGATGAAATTCTTCTGCATTTAGCAT